>NW_015114399.1:52201-55810 GCF_001443285.1 Poecilia latipinna | reverse complement strand
TATGATGGTCAGAAATCAAATGCTTTAAGAAATAAGTCATACCATCTGTGATTTTTGGCGAGAAAACAATATTGACAATTTGAATCAAAAGAAGAATTACTCTCCAGTAACTGTTGTTCCTGTCAATTAGATCTCCAAAAATCAAAGGTGTATTACGCAAGAGGCACCAAGACTGAATAGCATTGAGGCCCAGGTCATTGCTACCATCCATTTTGACTGCACTAGGTCTGTTATTTCTCTCAAGGTATCCATAGTTAAAGCTCTGTATTCGTTCTGAAAGGGTGTTTAAATCTATGGAAGTCCTAACCATGTACTGAAAAAGAAGCTGAAGTTCGTACTGCACAACACCTTCCAACAGGTCATGCATAATATCAACTGCATAGTTGTTTGAACAATGAAAATACTGTAGTGCATTAAGAGGACACCCTCTTTTTACACCAAAAGAATGTACAAGAGTGGGATTTTGTGCCACAGCATTGCAATGTTCTGAGTAGAGCTCTTCTGTGCGAAAAATTAGGTCTCGGTTATCCTCACTGAATACTGACTGAAACTTTGTTTTATCAGTTAAACAAAACCGACAACAGTAAGTTGCACTGAATGATTCAACAAAACCAAAAAGGCTATGCAATGCCAAATTATCACCAGTAACCTGAACAACTGAACCTCTTAAAGGTACATCCGAAAATGGCACTTTAACACCTTCTGTCTCAAGACATTTCAAGTCATTACTAAGAGGTTCCAAGATGGGACCAAAACCATACTTCTTCAAGTCCTCAGCATGAAAAAGAGAAACAAGATGAATGTTCATCAAAACAGAATTTAGTTTAGCTCGCAAGTTTCTTAAAATAAAATAAATACAGCCAAGTTTATGTGAACCCCTCTTGGGTCCCAGTGGATTTGCTGATTCAAAATCGTCGTAATACAACTGTATTTGGAGTGCATGTTCTTGCTCTGAAAATAATGAGTGATTTCTAAAATAGGAACAATCACTGATCTCTCTATAGATCCCATCTTCATGGCACTTTACTTGTTGAAAGCAAGTACTTAGTTCTTCATTCGTAAACAATGACTCAAGATTTCCTAAAATAGGTACATACATAAATTTGTCATTAACAGGAATTTGACTGGAAACACCTGTTGCTTTATGCAAACATGTATCATAGCACACTCCAAGGACATGCTCTATTCAACAATTTTCCATTTTTTTTCAAAATACCTTTGCCTCTTTGTTTCAGTGTTAAGGTGTGTGAATGGATTTTCTATGTTCTCAAAACATTCTTTGACTTTGTTTAAGGTTTGCTCATTCACTTCAGATGACAGACATGTAAGAACAGCATCCTGTGCTTGAATATGAACATCATTAACAACCTCTTTCATTGAACAAGTTAAAGACTGCACAATATTTTCAGAAACTCCAGCTGCTTGAACTTGGGCAATAACAGAGCTACACATGTCCGTTAACTGCCTCTTTTTAGGAAGACTTTGTTGACTAACAGAAGTACTACTCAATGGGTCATCAGCACAAACATCATTGGTCTCAACACTATCTGTTCCAACATTGTCCACATAAACAGAATCTATGGCAATAGTGTCTCAATGTGCTTTCATCAAGTGCTTCTTGAACCCAGAATATATGTAAAAAACAGATGAACAACTATGTTTCCCACATTTCAAATGCAATTTGTGCCCTGGATACAAAGCATGACTAAATTTCAAGTGCTGAAAAAGATTTGAAGAATTTCTGTGCTGAACCTTACAAATGTAACATGTTGGCATATTTAAGTGTTGTTAATTCTCACTCTGATTTCCTTGACTCTGGGGCTCTCCTTTGTTGTCACATCAATCCCATAAACTGTTGTTTGGATGAATGTGTAGAAGTTGAGGAGGGCTGCATCGTAGGACATAGCAAACACAAAGTGCGCCTTAAAAGTTCATCGAAGGCAGCCACTGCAGTCTGTGCCACACAAGGAATGGGCTTCTGATCCAGGATGATGTAGAACTTCTGAATACTGTTCTTCTTTTCTCCAACACAGAGGAGGAACAGCTGTGCAGATCCAAATTTGCCAAGGAATGTCGCCATGCTTGTCCCCACCTAAGATTGAGACACATTAGAAAAATTGGGTTTAGTCCCTTCACAAGCAACAAATTAAGAACACTTTCCACCTTCCTTTAGCTGTGAACATGCCACAAAAGGGGATGTGACTTGCAAGAAAACTGTTGTAAGCTTAAGTGAAAAGATTGCTTCTAATGGGCTCATACAATTCTTTGTGCCATTATGTTCCCACAACCAATTTTGTCATAAAATTAACCCTGATCCCTCCCTCCCACTCCAAAAATAGCTATAAATTTATAATACAAACAAATAATGACTTTACATTATACCGTTTATTAAACTGAGATCAATTTACTTTAAGTGAAGCACAATTCATGTCAAAAACATACCTTCATAAACTTCACAACACGATCAGCTGCCTCAGTTGCACCAATTTTTACATGTTTCCTCCCTTTGGCGGTTGGAGGCAAGAGATGAACCAGCAGGAGAATGGCTGCCACGTCGCTATCCCATTCTGATAAAATCATAACACAAGCCATGTTTAGAATTACCATATGAAAATGCACACTGTTGAACATGTTTATCTATTAATACATACCATAATCACTTGATTCATCCTGAGCAGACAGAAGGTCATCCAGGTGAACACTCTGTCGAAGGCTTTTGCTGACAGTGATGACCTTCGGTTTGTAGAACGTTGGCCATCTTGCAATGAACTTCCCCGAGATGTCTTCTCCAAAGAGCATGATGAAGTCCTGCTCAATCTAGCAGAAGAAAAAATACTATCAAAACCCAATTCAAAAGTTCAGTTAATCAAATCTGAGACTTTCTCACCAAACCTGGTGTATCCAAGAATCTTGGGAAGTGATCCAAGATGAGTGATGACTGGTCCAGATCATGTAGCATGTTCTGTCTATGCTTAAATGTTGCCTTCATTTTCTCCTTAACATCCTGGTCTGATGCATGCTTCATTATGGACATTGCTTCTTTACATCCATCACCAAACAGCTGTTCAGATGTTGAGGTCTCCCTCTGAGTTTTAGGGCCACCATCATGAGCAGACCTGGAGCTCCTCTTGAAGTCACTTACAGTGCTACGCTGAACTGTTTTCAATCGATAGGCCAGGTAGCCCTGTCCACTTTGAGGATCGTAGAAATGCTCCTATCACAGAACAGAAAACACAAAATGTTGATTTTTTTGCGTTCAAAAGGACAATTACACAGGTAACTGGCATTGTAAAAAAAAAAAAGATAGAAATCCAAATAGATTATGACCCAAGAAGAGAATCTTCAGGTACTCATGTAGCCAGTTGGTGAGCAATTATCTTTCAAATTGGGAAAGAGAGTGACAATTCCCAGGGCATAGGTAATGCGGACATTGACAGGAGGGACTCTCCTAAAAAAACAATTCAATAAGAATATTCATGTTTCACATAGGGGTTAAACAAACTCACACCAATTAAGCAAAGGTTATGAATAGAAAACTCATTCTCAGTAATTACAAATTATTTGAATAATCATTATGTTAATAATTATGTGTTTTCAAATTATTCTAAC
>NW_015114399.1:46141-47678 GCF_001443285.1 Poecilia latipinna | reverse complement strand
CGTCCTGTGCGCCGCCACGTCTCCGGCCGTCAAGCAGCAGGAGGAGACGCTGACCTACCTGTAGCAGACCTCAGGAGTTCATCAAAAATATCAGCATCCACATCAACTCCAGAAGAGTCCTTTAGGTCTACACAGATGTCACTTGCCAAATTGAATTTAGCATGAACTGGAAGAAAACAAAAATACTCATCTTAACATGCTAATTATAGCATATGGTTAGAACTGGTAAGGGCCAATTACATTCATAAATAGAACATATTTCAAATAATATTTTCAGACAATGAACTGGTGGTTGAAATTTTACATCTTTAATGTTGCCCATATTGTTTGCAGACAGTTTACCAAAATTTGACATGACCATTTTTATGAAAATAATAAGCATTCTGGACATGATTTCAGATAAAGAAACTACCTTAACCTTACTTCATTTAATGCCAGCTGCCACAACAACATAATTAGTACTCAACTTTCCCTCTTGCATGAATTTCAAGTAATCATAGCAGTCATCCGTCACTGGAACCCGAACCCATTTTTGGACTGTCTGATACTCCACTTGAACCAGCATTTCTGCATAACAAAAAAAGGACACGGTCGAAGTTTTGACACCTTACAGATATTTTAATCCAACCCTTTATCACTTCTACTATCACTTTGAACACGTTAGCTCTGTCCGCTATATAGAATTAGCTAGAGTGTTTGAGCTAGTTAGCTAGCCAGAGTCCGCTTCCTTAGCGGCTAGCCGTAACGTGGCTTTTTACACTCTTGCTTTGCTACTGCTATAGTCTACGGAGCCCTCAAGGAGACACGAGGATCTTTTTTCCGCTCTCTTTTGCGTTCCCTCTCAAAAGTTTAGCTTTACCCTTACCTAGCAACACTTTATTTCTCGACGTAACGAACAACTTCGAGAGGGAATAACAAAAAATCCCCACATCCTCTCGGAGGAAAGCAGTTTGCAATGTTAGCTTTTTTTATGCACACATCGCCAATATTTCAAATAATACCGCTTATTCATGGTTTTAAATGACAACTATAACTTACCAAATATAAGAGAATTCAAATTTACCGTTCGCCTAGATTTGGCAAAACGGCGGGACCTTGAATTTAATTAATTTTCCATGCAAAATGGGTTAAATATAATGCATTTGTTTAAGTCACAAACTAAAAAGCAAATTTCCAACGAAACAATAGTCATGTATGGATATTTAGCTTACCTTTAATGTGCGAAAAGAAGCCGTACAGATCGAGTGACTGGTGGCGAGACCACAGAAAGTAGAACGTACTCTGCAGTCGTTACGCGGAGGCGGGGCTTAAGCAACACCAACCAATTAACACTGCAATTTAACAACGCAAATATGACGGAAGTTACACTGGCAGTGTTATTTTAAAGCTGTGTGATGTTAAAACAACACTCACACTCTTTATTTAACACTACACCTGAGATTTTAACACTGGCATTTTTACTGTGTACATTCATCAAAGAAAAGTCTGAAACACTAATCTGGTTCGCTGGCTCCACAGAGACATACTCTGTGTATAA
>NW_015114399.1:0-42852 GCF_001443285.1 Poecilia latipinna | reverse complement strand
AAAGCTGTGTGATGTTAAAACAACACTCATACTCTTTATTTAACACTACACCTGAGATTTTAACACTGGCATTTTTACTGGAATTTGTTTTCTTTGCATTATTTGAGGTCTGAAAGCACTGCATCGCCCTGCCAGCATGCCTAGGTGGGCCCCATGTGGGGAAAAGGAGGGCAGACCATATGGGTCCCATATGGGTCTGTCCGCAGGTTCCACAATGGCCCCACATGGGTACCACTTAGGCATATCTTTTTTGTTATTTTGACCATTTCTCATTTTCTGCAAAGTGTGCATAAACTTTTATTTATGCAAATAAATAATTTTTTTGCTTGGAATTTTGTAGCCACATCGTCAGTAGTTCATAGAACAAAATAACAATGTTCATTTTACTCAAACATATACTATAAAAAGTCAAATCAGAGAATCTGATAATATTAGGTGGTGTCTTCATTTTTTCCAGAGCTTTATTAAATCATTTTGTTGAGGATGTCTGTTAGAAACCAAACCATAGAAAAGTTTTAGGAACTACAGTTTGGATTTTTTTTCCTAACATAAACTGCAGTAAACCTGGAATCACATACTGGTCCTGTGTAAAGTTTCTGGAACGTTGGTCACACTGCGGTGACATGAAGCCTGAACCGCCTGAATGGTTCCGGCTGTCCCTCAGAGGTTTGGATCAGAGGCAGCAAGCGTTGGATGGAATTTTCTTGCTTCCTAGTTTGGCTTCAGGAAAAGAGATTTTGTCGTCACATGATAAGCTCATGATAATTTCAGAATGCGGCGTCTGGATGTAACCCTTTTCTGAAAACGGTTTCAGTTCCTTAAAAAAGAAAAAAAAAATCACTGAAACCATGAACTTTTTTGCAAAGAAATTCCAGCCTTGTGAGTTCAACTGAAACAGCAGATCTCTGATATTTGTCTTGGAAGACTCAGATTTCAGTCGGCTTGTCCAGAATTAATAAAAATGTCAAGCGTCCTTGTTTTGGTATCAACATGGCAAACTAAGCTATTCCTGGAATAATACACGTTCTACATTTTAAGCTAACACTATATGTTCTGCATCCTGTGAGATAAATAAAAGGTCAGGACATATCATCTGTGTGTGCATGGTCCGATAAAGTAATTCCTTAACTTTTTTTTCTAACTGTTTCATCATCAGTCTCCTTAAAGCCTGCATGCAGTTGTTCGTACTGCAGAACAGACCCGTCTTACTTTGCAGGAACTCAAGGAATCAAGCTGAAGCTTTTTGGTTCCCTTCATCTCCCGTGAGTCCTTCCATGAAAATGACTCGTAGCACTGTGGAAAGTAAACAGACTTCAAAGAGGCATGAGAATGGTGTGTGTGCGTGCGTGCGTGCGTGCGTGTGTATTACCAGCTGTGTACGGTGAGGTGACCGATTCCAGATACGTTCAAATCAATCTGATCAGGGGGTTTTTCTGCATTCCTAATGGTGGAGCTGATTTTTATCTGGAGAACAGTCTCACTTAGTGCTCTGTTTCCAGTCACACACACCAAAAACCTTTTTTCTAGTTCATTTTGACTTCCGGTACGCTTGAAATAAAACAACACTAACTTTTCAACAAGAAAAGAAGCTTGTTTTAAATAAACATTTCCTTAATAGTGATGAAAAAGTACTAGTTCAAAGTGAAATAATCTGCCTGTGGAACTAATACTTTTAATCAATATTAGGGAATTATTGATTTAAAAAAGCTCCCGTTTCTTAGTAAAACGGCACTTGTAAGTTTGATTTGTCTCATTTCAAGTGACTAAAGATGCACTAGAATATAGACCAAAAATATTTGTGTTTTTGCAGTGTGTTATTTCTAAAGAGCACCATAAAAACTCATAAACTCACTCAGCCACTCTGGGACGAAAAGCCAACTTGTCTGCATCAACAAATACTTATAACAACCTACACCCACCCAATCTTCTTTCTGAGATATTTAGCTGCTTAAACTCGCTGGACCTGAAGGTTTTGTCTTATTTATCCTTTTCTCTGGAAAATATTTCAGCTTTCTATCTTACTTTGTGTTTTCTTGTACCACGAAACATAACAGAAGTACATTTTCAGAGCTGTCAAGCAATAAGTCCTTGAACTGGAATTGGATGTTTCAGCACAGAGTGGTATACACAAGCATGCAAAGTGGAATCCACCACCATACTGGTGGTTCCCTGGGTGAGGTCAGAGGTCAGTTGTGCTTGAAAGCAGACGACTCAGCAGTCCTCTTTGAGAGGAGGCAGCAGAACTTGTGTAAAACTGACAGAGTACTAAAAGCAGAAATGAGATATGACTCAACACAGCAGTCTACAGGCTTACATGCTCTCCCCAGCTGCTCATCGTTTTAGGGAAACTGATTTTCATTAGCAAGAGGCTGGTTTAAAGAAAATCATGAAACCTTCAGTGACGTAAACATAATTTTGTAAAACAACACTGAAAACATCTTGGCGTTACAGGCAGGATAAGCTGCTGACTTCATAGATCTGACAGGCTTAAAGGAGTAAAACCTGGACAGATCGTCAGTGTGTCACAGGACAAACAGCTGAATAACCATTTAAAGCTAGCAGTCATGATTTTGGGCTGAGTACCTGGAGAAAACCTGTGCACTGAGAGAACATGAAAACTCCATAATTGGGAAACTTACCCTCTTTTACGAAGTTTGCATATCACTTTCAAAGTTACTGAAATCCATTTTCTTTTCTGTATTGATGCCCAGTTTGAAGGTCAACACACTGTTTTCACCACCTGTAGATGCCTAAAGGCTTCAAATGACTGACTCACTGGCTGGATGTTGACAGGCAATTGAACAGGTGTGCTTAATAAAGTGGCCGGTAGATTTTGTGTGTGTGTGTGTGTGTGTTTATCAATATCAATAACTATTGCAACAGGAATGATTGCTTCCTTATTTTCCAGAAAAACATAAAGTATGTGAGCCACTTCCTTATTGGTAGAAACAAAGACATCCATGTGTTTTGTGTGTTTTAATCTTGTTCTGACTGAAATTCAGCAGTATTCTTTAAACTGACCATTTTCTTATAGAATTTGTCATAATGATCCACTTACTAGTTAAGGATACTTAACCAGAGCATGGAGAATAAAGAGAAAGAGTAAGGCTACATTGTAAAGCCTTAACTCTTAGGTTTCCATTTTTGCCGCTGTTGCCACAAACTCTTGAGGTTACATTATTTTTGAAAATTATAGGTTAGGCTGGCATAAACAATAGGCTCGGTTTAGGAAGGAGGACTGTCTCATGTGCCTATCTTGGAAATAAATAAGTTGTTTCGTAACATGACTTTTTGAATAAGCTGAACGATTTATTGCGTTTCTAGTGTGTCCTATAATTTTGACACTGTTTTTTTCCATCTGGCAGTGTTTCATGGTCTGCTCCGTTTTGAGGTCAGAACAGCCGAACATCCATCTCCATCCCATCCTGTCCACACAGAGTCACATCAGACCTCCATCAACTGAACATTCTTTTGTCACTGCTTAGCCAACGTGTGTATTTGGGACCCATATGTGCGAACACTGGAACAGAACCATGAATAGTTCAAAACAAATTTGACTCTATATGAAGGTCTTTGCTAACTCTGTAGTAGGCATTAAGAAACTCAGTTCAAATAGAGCAACACATAGGCAACATATAAATCCCCTGGTTTACACAACATTGTCCTGCATTAAACCTGCACTTTGCTGCCAAAGGTGTTTCACACACTTTTGAACTTGATCGACTTCTCATTTTTATTCCATAAAGTCTAACATGATGTCGGCCCATCCTTTGCAGCTGAAACAGGTTCAGTCTTTCTGTGAGCGTTTTCCACAAGGTTTCAGAAAGTGATTATGGGAATGCTTAATGATTCTTCCAGAAGAATATTTGTGAAGTCAGACACTGATCTTGGATGGGAAGGCGTGGCTCACAGTCTCCGCTCTTATCCCCCCTGCTTGTGTCAGGTTGAGGTCAGAAGTGTTGCTCTTGAGCAATTGAAAAGGCCAAATGAAATTTGGAGGTCTGTGGCTTCTGGCTATGCACTGAAAAAGAAAAGAGTTGAACCAACTTAATTGAACTGCTTCAATTAGTATCAAGGAATTCAATTAAGTTTATCAGTTTAACTTGACAAATTTAAGTCAGTCTTACTCAAACCATTTAGTTTACTTCAAATAAGGAAGTAAAGTAAAAAAATGATCTTTTTTGGCT
Source organism: Poecilia latipinna (assembly GCF_001443285.1). NCBI lineage: Eukaryota > Metazoa > Chordata > Actinopteri > Cyprinodontiformes > Poeciliidae > Poecilia > Poecilia latipinna. The sequence goes on along the minus strand of NW_015114399.1, from coordinate 38,665 downwards.
CAATCAGCCTTTATTTGAGAGTAGTTGGACAGGAAACTGGGAAATGACAGAGGGGGAAGACATACAGCAAAGTTCATCAGGCTGGAATTGAACCTTCGACGGCCACGTCGAGGACTGAGGTCTCCTCGAAGAAATACTTGGTGGAGAGGTGAGTTTTCCTCAAATAATTTAGAGTCACTTTCCACACACAGATCTGCTATTAGACGGGACTCAACTGTAGTTTAAATAGGCCACTAAGTAACCTATGGACAATCCCTTATGAGACTCCATATGTCAATATTAAATCTGTGATTTGTTGCTTCCTTAGCAACAGTCTTGAAGACGAATGGTAACAAAACTTAAGTTCTCCCCTAACCCCGGATGTCATAACTTTGATGGAGCTCTGCTTGAGTGGCGAGCTAATTGCTAATCTTCTGTCTTGGTCAAACTCGATCTGATTTTTAGACTCTCTCCTTCTTTCTCCTGTCCCTGTCAGTTCCAGAGTGAGTAGTTCTTCTCTCTGTGCTGAGTAAGACCCTAAAATCCTTTAACCGTCTCACCAGACAAAAGAGAGGAACGTGGGAGGAGTGGAGATGAGTACGAAGCAGAAACACACGGAGCTGAAGTGAGGCACAGCAGGAGGCTGTCATAAGAGGAGATAAAAGGGGGTTCAGCAGAAACCCCAAATTTTCTTCCTGGTGTTCCCCTCCTCCCCTGCGTGGCAGCAGAATGTAGGTCTGTGCTAGCCTACAGCCATCAACAACAATCAGTTCTGCCCCAGTTACTGAAGCGTCTCACCGTCTAAACATGCATACGTCACGACACGGAGAAATACACACAGGCAGATGCACTGCGACATGTTTTCAATATGCTTCCAGACACACACACACATACACACACACTCACTGACATGCACACCCACATGACACGCCCACAACACACCCACACAGACGTATGTAAACATTTGAACATGATCATGTTTTCACAGTTTTAACGCAATAAGGACGAGGCTAACCTCAGTTAGCTTCACTCAGGTTTACAGTGACGATTTAAAGCTGTTACAACTTGACAGCCTCACGTCACCGTCTAGTTGAATTTGATGTGCCCTTTTTTTTCTTATTGTCAGTGTTTTCTGCTGTTGCTCCAAAATATAGGACAGTTACTGTGTTAGTCAGACTTTCCTCAAGAGAAACCCGTCAACACATCAGGGCGAAGCAAGCATAAATTTATCAAAATGTATTCCCTGAGCAGTATGGATGGCCCAAAGCGTCTTCTACTGGCTGCTTACAGCCATCACCGCTTCCAGGTCAGCTGCTGGTTGCATCCAAACAAAACACTTCAGATCAGCCATGTGAGGTAAATGTTCGCTGTGTCAGAACATATTTGGCCAACGTGTTTCCATCTCCCCTTCAGCGCATTGAGAGAGGAGGGTTTGTTTAAAAACCTAAAGGTCAGGACGACTGACCCCTGGGAAAGGCAATAAAAAAAAATACATTTTGAAAAGGCTAATTACAAAGAAATTCAGTGAATTACTACAAATTCCACAAATAACCATTTCATTATTTCCATTTTAGATATAATCTTTCATATTTTCTCCCATCAGTCAAGGAAAATAACTAGTTGGCCACTATAATGAAAGCTGACAACATGTGAGTCACTTTAATCACAACTGTCATCCATGTTGGGGCGACATTCCTCTGAATAAACCATAGTGAAGAGACTCATTGTACTTTTATTTGAGGAAAGTAGAGGAGAAAAAAGACAAGTTCCTCTTTTTAATCCTAATTGATCATTTTGGGTTGTTGTCATGGACAGAATATGACAGAAGGACAGTGACGAGGATTACAGCGTCACACTATGAGCCCTTGTGTTTAACAACAACAAAAACCACACCACCTAATAAATTAGATCCAGCAGCAAACGTGAACTGATTCATTCAGAATCATGGCACAGAGGCTGCTATGCAGAAAGACAGACGTGTTGCATCCCAGGGGAGCTGATTAGGGTACGACATGTCAGACACTCCCCTCAGTTCCTCACCATGTGCCATGCCAACATCGGTGCTTTTCTGCCTATAGATCAGACTCTCTGCTCACATGTGAAGCAAAGACATTTCCTCCATGCACTTGGTTATGGTGTTACCATTCCCTTATTCAGTTTGATGAATAATCCATGAACTGGATCTGGTGCAGCACTTCAATCTTTACATTTTGGAATCCAGCACATAGGGAGAAAATGCATATATACACACACTTATCATGCAGTCTTTAGCTGGTTTTCTGTCTACACAGTATTCAAATTAGAGAGTCACATGTAACTTACTAAATCCAGCCAGCCATCCATCTTTTAAAGGTTTTGTTTAACCTTTATTTTACCAGGGTCTCCCTTGAGAATTTTTGAGGCAGACATGACCAAGAGGTACACCGGAGTACAGTGTACAAAATAATAAAGGTACAAACAATCAAAATATCACGAAATTCACTCAAGTACCAACAACAGCAAAAAATAAATAGAGCCAAAAGTAGAACATAAAATAATTTAAAAAGGGCTTAAAATGGTGAGAGGTGAGGTGCAGCCAGTTTCACAGGGCTAATTTTCTATATCCCAACTTTTAAGTAAAACATAAGAAGGCATGGGGAAGAAAGTTATAATAGTACTAAGGTGTTCTTCCCCAAATGAAAAAAAAAAAAAAACCCAAGGGAATAATTATTCTAATTGGTGGAATGTTAACTGCCAGGTCGTCTGACTGGTTGCCAGATATGGCTGATGCCAGGTCACCAATCTTGTCATCAACACCAAGCATTAAGACTCAGTATTGAAGATCAAGCAGGACTATTATTATTTCAATACCCAACCTCCTCCATCTCACACTGTACCTCACAACAACTTTGTTGGTAACAGATCCATGGACGATCAGGGGTCTTTTAAGCCCCTTCATATCAAAGTTCCCCCAAATTGTTTTTTGGGAGAACAGTCACAACTGTGTGATTGTCAGGACAGTGTGGTAAAAGAAATCTTTGATCTCAAGGAATTTTATCTTGTTTAGATAAAGCTTGAAGAAGAACACACAATACCTGAAACCCTGCCTAAGGGTCACTTCTCATCATATCAGTTAATCCAGTACAGGGTTGTGTGTTCTTCAAAATGCCGCCAGTTCTGTGGTGTAAAAGGTGGTTGACATTTAAATGTGCAACATTTGCCATAGTCTGCTTAGTCCAGCTCATTTTTTCACAAGTTCGCTGTCAGTGTTTTAAACATCCAATATGTTTTGGCCATCTTGCTGTTAATTTTATTGGAAGTCCAAAAAGAAGGAAGTTGTTCCATCCGTTTTCTGGAGAACACCAGTATCAGTGCAGTGACAGATAATCTCACCATGATTAAAAAAACAAACCCACCACTATGCTACAAAGTAAGCACAGTATTTTGATGTTTGAAAGCCTGACCTTGACACCTCCAAACGCATTTCATCATTTTTTTTCCCTGAGTCGGCACATTTTAAAGTCCATATTGATGTTAAACCTGACCAGAGACATTGATACTGGTATTCCACCATCTTCCAATTGATTACTAAGACAGGACCTCCTGGTTTCTGGATGGCTCCTGATGATTGTAACCAATTTTCTTTCATCTAAAGCTGGCAGATGGGGAGAGAAGATAGAAACTTGGTACAACTTGGAACAATGATTCCAAAACAGCCTGTTAAGCATCTGGCATTTCCCCTGTCCATGCCAGCAACAACGTGACCTAAACTGGATCAATAACACGCACTGCACCTCAACTGTTAATAGTCCCATCCCTTCACTGTGTGTCTCATCACTCTCAGATATACAGTACAGAATACTGTCAAAGCAATGGTAATTTAATACTCCTACACAATCCCATGCTGTCAAAAGACAACTGGAAGCGTTCGATAGATGAACTCCCAGAGAGCAGACTCGGTCAATTTACATTCAGTAAGTCAAAGGTAACAAAAGGTAATGACTGCACAGAATGTCTTCCTTCATTCAGACACGTTGTCTGCTGAGTGGCCCAGATACATCACACCGTCTGGGTGCAGCATATCAGCACAGCCTCTGATCAAAGAGCAGAGAGGAAACACAGAAACTGTGCCAAGACTAGAGAGAGAGAGAGAGAAAGGGTAGAAAATAAAACTAAACACAAAGTCACAAGGGGAAGTTTGGGGGAAAACATATTTGTCATATAGAAGAACATTTGAAAGTTGAAGAAAAGAGTGACAAAGATAGAGATGGATGTCAGAGGAAGAGGCTATGGGAGGATGGTGAAAGCACCGCTGGGAGCCTGATGATCTGTAGGAGAACTGGATTGGGACTAAGCACTTTCATTTTTAAATGCACTGTAGTTCACGGTTTGCGGCTACAAAGAGAGTTCACAACAGCTACGTCTGAAGAGACGGGATCTTAATCGCTTTCAGAAGTTCTGAGTTTGGTGTTGATTACATGATCATGGAGCCAGGGAATGTCAGACCCTACACATGAAAGCCACAAGCAATAAGACAGGAATTTGCCAGTTTTACAGCCGTGCCACAAAAATATGCCTATTAAACTGTTTGTATTCAAAAATGTAAGCAATATAAAAATTGTCAGGAATCTTCTCCTGTCTCCAAATGTTCCCATTCTTATCCCATGGTGTCAAAACAAGGATATGATTTTGCAGTGGCTAAATAAAACATAGAAAGACTCTCAAAGAATTAAGGTGTAACAAAGAATGTTTTAGCTGGAAAGACTAAAATTTAATGACTTGTGGGTCGTTGTCGCCATGCATGAAGTCCATGCAGCATGTGCGTTGTGAACTTTAAGCGTCTCAACGCGAGACCTCGGTTACTTAAAATGTTTTTGATAGTTTAGCTCTGCCCTCTTGTGGTCAGTTTATGCAAAAACAATCTGCTGAAGTTTTATTAAGTTTTCATTTTACTGCTCCATTGCATTTTATAGCGTCACATGATTTAGATAAAGGAAAACTTTAGAATAACTTTGCTCTTCTGGCCACCTGACTCTTAGATGTTTCCTTTAGAAGGTGATTTCCTACATCTACTTCACGATTTTCAATAAACTTTACTGGCAACCTTTAGTTTAGAGGCTCAACCACGACATATTGACACTTTATGAGAAAGTATTAAAAACAAGAATTTCCTGTTTGCTGAGAAATAATGTTTCCGTCTAATCCGCTGGTGTTTCTATTCTGTCCACAGAGCCAATGTTTTGTGGGTTTCCATTTTAGCATGTCTTGTGTAGAAGAAATTCCAATGAATTAACAGTAAGTGATGATAAGGTAAAAATAAATAAATAAATAAATAAATAAATAAATACAGATACACATACGAAAAGCAATAATAATTTAAAATGATAAACATAAAAATAGAAATAGAACAATTAGGTTCTGGGAAATCTGTAACATTTATACTAGAATTAGTTGCATAAAGTGCAGTTCTACAGTTTGTTCCATGTACTATAATATACTATTTTGTTTGTTTGTTTGTTTTACTTACATAATGCCATTTTTTCAGCAAATATTTCAGCACTAGTATGGGTTGTTATTTTTTTTATTTTTTATTTTTTCGCTGGTTATATAGAGAAGATTATTCTTTATAATATTTAGGAATGTCAACAAGCTGACACGAGACTGAATTAATTTTGCCAAGCCCTACTGTATCCGGCCAATCCCTTACTAGCTTAATGCCCTAATTGCCAATCACAACAATGCATCCCTCCCACATTCTACTTTTCTTTCATACACTCTGACGCTGACTATGTTGAAATAATTCTTAAGTTCTCGGGCGCTCATGGCTCCAGTAGCTCTTACCCAATCAGAAGATAAGAATCCAACCCAGTTATGAGTCTGACACAATCTCATTGGTGTATTATCCAAACGTAGTGGCCTTATGGGCGGAGTCTGTGGCGCTACGTCGAGTTCCGTCTAGCGGTTAGCAGGGAGGTAGTAGTCCAGTCTGCCTCTGTAGGAAGGAGGAGGACAGCTGGCTGCCTTTTATATCCAAACTTACAGCACAGAGGTGAGTGATCAACCGCACAATACAGCATATGTAGAACATGTTTTCCACTGTATTATACACCAGTATGCATTTATAATAATGACACAATGTCTAGAGCTATGACGTGCTGGTGACAGTCAGCTGTTTTAAATTCGACTTTAGTTTAAAAAAGTCGAATTTTTTAAATAAAAAAAATGCGCGTGCACAAGCAAATAAAGAATGGCCCATAAACCTGACAGCGTATTCCTGCCTCATGCGTATAAAATAAATGGTGTTTGTTGAGCATTACGAAACCTGTCTCCCCTCCCTCGCTCTCAGTGCAAAAACAAGAAGCTACAAGGACGAGTCATTTCCCCCTTCTATTTATTATTTTATTACACAAATTTAATTACAGTAAAACAGTTTATTAGTTTGTTGCGCTTCGTCTTTAGTCTGACCTATATATTCACTGCTTTCAATGTACGCGTTGCTCGACTGTTTCATTAACTCAGAAGGACACATTAGGGCTCCGCCTGCTGTTGTAGTAAAACGTAATTGAGTTTGTGATATTCAGTTAAAATGCTTTGTTCAGTAGTTTAGTAGTAGTACTACTGTGGTTGTCTGTACGTGTTGATGTGAATGAAATTGTCTCTGAAGAAATGCACTTTAGTTCCACTTTATGATCCTTATTATGTGAACAGTGATGTTTACCTTATCAAAATGACCTTAAAACTCACTTAACATGTACTGTGGGTATTCTTAAAGGTAATACAATGAAAAATGAAGTTGAAAAGCAGTTATTTTTCTTTCGTTTGATTTTGCCATATGATGGTAATTTCCATCTGCAGGCTCTGGTTAATATGACAAGAGTGCAACATTAAACCTCATGATTCAATAAATTTCAAAAGCAGTTAATAACATATAAAGTACTTTCAGTGATGGGTATAATGAGAACACATGGGAACTGCTCTAAATGAGGCCCCTGATTTGGAAGTTTGTTATACTTTGCTGACATTTGTTGCTTGGACACTTGGTTGTCACTGATTGCGTACAAAGTACAGGACGCTGCTGCAAGATGGATCCTAAACCTGATAATGTGATTCTCTCAGCAGAGGTGAAGGCTGCAGAGACCATGGAGTCCAAAAGGAGGCGCCCTCAGCACCATGCCAATGGAAAAGGGTCTGAAGCTGTGGAGAAGTCAGCACAGTGGGGGAGAGCATGGTGAGTAACTGAAGCTGCACAAGCTTATTTGATCCAAAAGAGTAAAAAAATCCATTGACTTGTCCTATTTTGTGATTCAAGAAGGTTTTACCTTGTGAAATAGTTTCACAACAGAAACACCCGATAAAATCCATTTACGTGATATGGACCAGTGTCCTGCAAAAGTACAAATTAATCCTGAGCTTGTTGCACTTTATGTCATGACAAATGTTTGTGTCATGACATATGTTTATGTCACTTTATGTCTTTTTGTCTTTATAAAAGACAAACTTAAATTGAAATTAAATAAAAAACAAAATAGGGCTTTAATGGAAAGAACGTAACATATCCATATATCAGCGTTATCCTACCATTAACCCCGCCCCCCAAGAAGATCACAGCATTTGAGCCACACCTTTTGCCCTTTTCACAATCTTTCGAAATCGCCAAAGTTAACAAAAGCAGGTCGAAAAGACGTACTTCTACTCTGTGTCACTGATCACATGTACTGAGTCAGCTGCGTTCGCATGCGGTGAAAACACACTGGCTGTCATGACAAGCGCTGCTAATCCACCTCATTTGATTTGAAGCTATCATGTTTTGATAGTTTTTATGATTAGTATTTTTTTTTTGGCATTAGTTGAAACTACATACCTCTTCATGTAGAAAATCTTCTGACCCACCTCCTGTGTTTCTGATCCGTTCCCAGGGAGGTGGACTGGTTTTCCCTGATCGGTGTCGTCAGCCTGCTTTGCTTCGCTCCCTTCATCGTCTTTTACTTTGTGATGGCCTGCGATCAGTACGAGTGCTCCATCAGCCAGCCTCTGCTAGAGCTGTGCCAAGGAAAGGCAACCTTGCTGTCCATCTGGGCCCGGGCCCCCTCCTTCACATGGACTGCTGCTAAGATATACACCATCTGGGTGAGCTTTCAGGTAAGTAGAAGAGGGATCAGGCCCTGCCTCACACAGGAGCTTTGCATTTTCTTCAAACTCAAATAAAGCATCTTGTTCTTCAGGTGTTCCTCTACGTGTGTATTCCTGACGTCACCCATAAGTTTATTCCGGGCTACGTGGGTGGAGTGCAAGATGGAGCTCGTACCCCTGCTGGTATATGCTTCCTCCTTCCATGAAACAGTTGTGAAAGAAATGTCTTATTTCTTCTTAACGTATATTTGTTTTCTTCTTCTCCCAAGGTTTTATTAACAAATATGAGATCAACGGGCTGCAGTGTTGGATCATCACCCATGCTCTGTGGTTTGCAAACGCCAATTATTTCCACTGGTTTTCTCCTACCATTATATTTGACAACTGGATCCCCCTGTTGTGGTGTACCAATATCCTGGGCTATGCTGTGTCTACCTTTGCCTTTGTAAAGGCCTACCTGTTCCCCACCAGTGCTGAGGACTGGTGAGATCAGCTGCTGAACTCCACATTGTCTCAGGTATTATAAAGGTAACACAAAGTTTACCCACTTGCTTTCTTTGTCCCTTCACAGTAAGTTTACAGGGAACATATTTTATAACTACATGATGGGGATAGAGTTCAACCCTCGCATCGGCAAGTGGTTTGACTTCAAGCTGTTCTTCAATGGCAGACCTGGCATTGTCGCCTGGACCCTGATTAATCTGTCTTACATGGCCAAGCAGCAAGAGCTGTACGGTCATGTCACCAACTCCATGATTCTGGTCAACGTGCTGCAGGTAAAATAGAAAGATCAGCTCCTTAAAGCTGCAGTATGTAACTTTATAAAAAATAGGGTTTTTTACATATTTGTCAAAACTGTTACCTTTCTTTTTTGTTGTGAAAAAAAGAAAATCAAACTTATCTGTTCTAACTAGAAACCAGTCAGAGCCAGGGGGTGGGCCTCAGTGCTGTCAGTCACCCTCAGTGTGGAGCTACTCATCCCTCCTCTCCCTCTCTCTTTTCCTCTCTTCTATGCTACTGTTAGCAGATCGTGTTGTGAATGCTCAGGGTAGTTAGCATAGCCACCAAAGACAGCAGCTAAGCAGTTTTCTGTAACAGTAAGTTGTTTCTCTGTCATTAGCACATTGAGCAGCGCGTACATGAAGTTGATTGACAGCATTAAGACCCTCCTCTTTGCCCTGATTGGTTCATTTTGTTCAGAAGCGGTAGTAGCTCAAGAAGGAGGTGGAAGAGATTGAAATTTTGACAGATTATCTGTCTCATATTAAATTGTCATGACATGGTGATAGCTTGGTGATATGTCAAAAACCTCATCTTTATAAAAGTGACTTACTACAGCTTTAACACCTTAACTCATAAAGAGTCTGGAGTCTTCATGAACCCATTGACCAGCATGTGAGTGTTTCTAGAAGCACTAGAAATTGTAGGTAATATCTGTAAGACCTGAACTTTGAAGTGCAATGCGAGAACATTTAGTCTGCCACCAGCACAAAGTTGCTGCCTGAGTCAGGTTGATTAAAACCGACCTTTACATGAGCTGTGACAAAGCTGCTGTTCCCTCACTGATCAAAGCTTCCTACTGGGAAGCTCTATTGGTTACTTTGGATCATCTTAATCTCTTCTCCTTTACTTTTCTGCCTGATTCAGACTACTGAATCCGAACTAATTCTAAAATGATACATCATATGTAGAGGTGTGCCGATCGATCGATCTCCTCTGCCTCCTCTCTGTGTTCTGCAGAATTACTCTGCTCAGTCAGAAACAGCCAATCAGAACCAGCATTAATCAGCTAGCCAAGCTATCAGGAAGTTTTGATTCAGTAACTCAGCATTGTCTATTTTGATCAAATCTGAATTTGACTTTAAATGAATGTTTGCTTTTTTACTTGACATTATTTGATAATGTCAGTGTTATGAGATTGATTTGACTTGTATAATTTAGGCTGTTGAGAATATTACTGTTAAATATTATTTTACCGATTGCAGGTTTTCCAGTTGTCCTGTGTCTACCTTTGACGGAATAGCGGCTGTATTTTGCCTGCAAAAATTTAACATGTTTTATGTCTAAGTTAGGTGAATATATTGCTAGATCACATAGTATCATTTATACCTAAAGCAAAAAATTAACAGCCAATCCAGATTATCAGCAATGATCAGTGATCAGGCTTCATGGGTGATCGGAATCGGCAGCAAAAAACCTGATCGGAGCATCCCTAATCATGTCACATGAACAATGTGGAATAGTTTTAATTTATTTGATCATTTATAATCATTATAGAACAAAACCCAGGATTAGATTTGTTTTCAGCTTGTTGCATTATTCAGATTTTTTTATATAACATAACCTTCATAGTTATGGCAACATAGGTTTTTATCCTTCCCAGTATAATTCATTCAGCACTAAACTAAAATAAGAAGTGAATGTTATATTAATAATGTCAGTGGCAAAATCTGTTTGTTGCCTCGTAGGGGATTTATGTGCTGGATTTCTTCTGGAATGAGGCGTGGTACCTGAAGACCATTGATATCTGCCATGACCACTTTGGGTGGTATCTAGGCTGGGGGGACTGTGTGTGGCTGCCATACCTCTACACCCTGCAGGTAACACACACACACACACACACACACACACCACAAAGTCTCCATGTCACACTAAATGGTTAATATGTTGTGAAAAGGTTTTTCTGCAATAAGTTAACTAGAAAAGTGTCAGAAAGCATCTGATAATCAACATGGGAAGAGTTGCAACACTAGGCCTGTCACAATGACACAATTACCTGGGTGATTAATTGTCCCAGAAATTATTGTGATAAATGATAATATTATTGTTTTAAGACCATTGCTAATAGTATAAAAATGACATATTAGGCAATGACAATTAAATAAAAGAGCAGTCATCTTTTGAGAAAACTACCCTTTTAAGAAAACTGTCTTAGTTTGCTATATTTTGCACTGTCCTTTAGTATTTTTGCATTGTACCCGATCTAGAATTTTTTTCAGTTCCGGGACAGATACAGATATTAATATTGGATCGGTGCATCTGCAATATTTAGGGACTTTTCAGACAATCGAAACGGTAATGGCTATAATCAGAATAAGGAGGTCCAGCTTTTTAAAGGTTAGTAATACCACTCATTGGTAAAATCCCATTGAGTGATCTCTTTTTTCCCCATCTTTCCTGTAATTGTTACAACTTTCCCTGTTAATAGAGCAGATTATAACAAAGGAACCCCATAAGATACTTGGTGGGAGGGGGTTATAGAAAAATACAGAGCAGTCCTGCAAAGAAACCTGATTGGGTTTCTGGACAGAACTACCATGTATTACTGTAGTCCTGACTGCACTGAAGTCTGAGCTGCAATGTAATGTGAAAATATTCATAGCTTACCAATAGTTTAAAATGCACTGTACATGAAAGTTGACTTACACTAACTGATCTTACTCGTGGCTGAAAGCCTTAGACAGTTGATGTGTTGTTATGTTTCTGGCTCTTAGGGCCTGTACCTGGTGTACCATCCAGTCCAGCTATCAGACGCTCACGCTCTCGCCGTGCTGTTGCTCGGGCTCGTTGGGTATTACATTTTCCGCTCCACCAACCATCAGAAAGATCTGTTCCGCCGCACGGAGGGCGCCTGCTCCATCTGGAGGCGTAAGCCCACCTACATCGAGTGCTCGTACCTGTCCGCCGACGGCCGCAGCCACCGCAGCAAGCTTCTGACCTCGGGGTTCTGGGGAGTGGCGCGCCACTTCAACTACACTGGCGACCTGATGGGCTCCTTGGCATACTGTGCTGCCTGTGGCTTTGGCCACATTCTCCCATACTTCTACATAGTTTACATGACCATCCTGCTGGTCCACCGCTGTGTGCGAGACGAACACCGCTGCAGCAGCAAGTACGGGAAAGACTGGAGACGTTACACCGACACAGTACCTTACAGGCTGATTCCTGGACTGTTTTAAAGAGATGCAGAGGAAGAGTTGGAAAAGCATTCAAATGATGAATGCTTGGTTAAACAAGATAAGCTTGGCTCCTCCCACTGAACATTCTCCTCTGAACTTCAGACTCTGCACTGCGAACTCATCCCTATAACCCACTGCCAAATGAAGACAGTTTGATAGTTTTTGGTTTCCATGGAGCGACAGTGTGCCATCATGCAGGACATTTGATAAAAAGATGTATTTTTTTTTAAAAACAGCCTCAGCAATCATCAGAAACAAAGTTTCTTGTTTAAAACACTGAACGCCATGTGCTTCAAAGTGAGGGTCACGGCCCCTGGGGAGGAAAGGGGCCATTATAACTGCAGTTTACTCATTTGTATTTGTGAACAAACAGAGCTCAATCTCAAAGATCAAAGTCAGAGCATCAGATTGTAGCTATGGTAACAAAGCAATCTAACTATGAAGATTGTTCTTTGAATTTTTACAAAGTAAACTTGCCAGCTCCTTAAAATCTTACATTTAACATTTATCTGTGCTGAAACCATTAAATCAAATTTAACAACATTGATATTCTCAGTATCAAATGTCACATTTATATTTCTGTGATCTGTGTTAAAATATTAGCATTTATGGGGCCCCTGAATCCGCGGAGGGCCCTATGGAGCCGCCAACTTAATTTGGATTAAACAGAAGTGTGAATAATTGATATTCATTTTAATTGTATTTTTTTGTTTTAAGACTAGTTGTGAATAGCATTTCATGGGTGATGTTTTCCCGTAACATACAATTACCTAGTGATATTTTTACATTTCCTGTCTACTTAACATGTTTTAATTCAAAAAAACAGGAGATGGACCTCCTCAGCGCCACGACCACAAGGCTTAGCAAGTTCTCTGGGGGAAACCCTGACAGTAGATGGGTGTTTGACAAGGTGGGGGTGTAAAATGTTCTTACAATTAAATGGGGAGTGTTGAGAAAATAAATTTAAAATAAGCTAGTTTTTAAGCTTAACATGTCTTGATTCAAATGGCCTAAATTGTGGTTTTAAATCAGTGACTTATTCTGGCCTATTGACCTTTATTTTACCTGTAGTTCCAGCTGGGATCGTTTGAATTGCCTTTTGTCTGTGAGAAAACAATACAGTGGAAGTTCCAGCTTTTCACACTCATCTGTGAGAGGCTGTAAACACGGCAGGGGTTTTAGGCTTCAGATAGAGGGTCAGAGATAGCTCCTGGTTGGAGGAGAAAAGGTACGCCTTATTTGAATAAATAAAATACAAGAGGATAAAACTTTCTACACAGAAGTAACAAATTAGATTTTGCGCTTGCAACTTCTCCAAAGACGTCTTTGCCTTTTCTTTTTGTCTCAGGTAATCAATGTATGTTTCTGTTGTTCTGCAGTTTCTGGTGTAAGTTTGTGCATTGTCTTACTTCTAAGTTTATGCATTGTCTTATATTGGATTAAATTCTGTAATTCTGTGATGTCAACACGCATAGTTGTTTTCCTTGTGGCTACACGTGGCCTGCCGAGAGGACCTGGGATCTAAGGAAGAGAGAGAGCCAAACTTTTTTCCAAAGTTAACTATTTTAGAAATTCTTCCTTAACAGGAGCCAGCAGNAAAGAAGTGGGAACCACTGAGCTATAGGATATCTGGGATGAAAGGATACATCTCAATTTATCAGCCTTTTCTTTTAAAGCATTCCGGATTCAAATTTGTGTGATGCTGATCTTTTTTTTTCACTTTATCAAAAATATATGGATTCTTGTTTGTAATAATTATAATGGACGCAAGCTGTAGTGGGCTCTTACTGCTTGAAACCCTTAAAATGTCCTGAGGACAAGAGGACTTACATGTTATCTATTGGTCCCGTTGGATAACATCAAAGTTTTGAGGGTGACAGTTTTCTCAACCAAATATCTTCCACCTTTACTGTACTCAATGTCACTGTTAGATCTAACTTAATTGTTGAGTCTCATTTATGAGAATCCTCCACATTATGCAAGTCATAACAATTACTGAGTTCATGATAACTCAATCAAAATTCATCCACATTCCAGCTCCAAGGAAATGTTTTTCTTTCAAAAAAAGTATGTTTCCTGTATTTTACAATTTCTCAAACTGACATTGCAACCATCCAGCAATAAACTAAAAACAGATCTTTTAAGTTCAGTGATGATTTTTGCTTTGTTTTCATACACTGTCATTAAGGAAATCTTAATAAACATGTTCAGGCGTTTGTTTTTTGTTAGACACTGACATCATTATGGCATAAAGTCAGTCTTTGTCATTTTTAGTGTTAGCACTAGAGGGCAGCAGATACCTTTTCTTCAAAACGGAATAGCCTTTTTTCATAAATGTTCAACAGTTATAAATGCATAAAAATAATTTAGAGCTTGCTGATGCTGCTCTTTAATTGACTCATCCTACAATTATTACACTGTTGTACCATAAAATGAGTGAAGGACTAACAAAAAGCATTTTTAAAGGCTGCACTATTAGTTCTGTTCCTATACATAATCAGTAGTGGAAAAAAATGGTTTCTGATATACACCATTTAAATTATATGGCTTTTGTTAGTTCATTGAAATTCAAGTCAGTTATAGTTATGTAAATAGTTTTGCTTGCAAGAATCTTAAGAGTTTAGAACATCCCCCTCTGGTGGTCATCTTGTAAGCAGCGATATCGAGTGAAATTATGTTTTACAAATACAAGCTGAAGTGCATGACAATAGGTCAAAACAGAGACTAAAGGTAACCAGAGACAATGTAATGGAAATAGTACAGTTTTGACCCAGAATGAGAACCACAACCCAGGTACGGTTGAATGAGTTTTATGGACAGCAACTGCATCATCGGCACGGCTTTCTGGACAGACTACATGAAGGGCATAGGTTGGTTCAAATTCAAAAATACTGTATCGATTCCAAAGATAACTTAAATGAGTGTCACGTTATAATGAGTGATGAGTGATGGGCAACATAAACAGGGAGTACTGTGCAATCAGCAAATGAATAGTTACCCGACAGAAGTGGTTTCCACCATCTCTTTGGAGATTTGGACCATGACGGACTTGAATCCTCTGTGATGCAACGGTGAAGGAGTAGAAGGTGTCCTTTCTCCAGGGATTGTTTCAGTCACGGAGAAGACAATGTCACAGAGTTCGGAAATACCGATACCAGGATGAGTAAGATGACACTCACTAATGCCATGAGCAGAGCTCACCATGGGAAAGGCATGGTTGTCAGTCCGCAATCCCATAATCAAAGGTTGGGGAGACAATCCTGGTCAGCAGCAGAGCAGGCAAAACAGATCAAGAAACTGTGACGCTGTAATCAAAGTCAAGGTGTGATACGCAAGTTTCAGAGCCACAATCAGAGTATCTCAAAAGTACCTTTGTGACAAGTTTGCGCTGAGTGAGTGTTCTCCAGAGTCCTGCTAATGACCTAATTATTTGACTTGGGTATTTAGAGGCAGAGACATCTAAAGGTTGCAGGACCCCAGCTCTCGAGGCCCGGATTTGAGGTCGACTGATATACACAGCGGCAAAAAGTCAGCGGAGTTGGGAGGGGCAGGGAAGATCATCACAGACAATCCTTACCGGACTCATTAGGTTGATGCAATCTGATGGGATTACAGTTTGGGTATGCATGAGGCTAGGTCCTGCAATTGCTCGGCATTTGTCCAGATGCTACCCGACTGTATGGGCACCCTCACGTACTCATCAGTCCTGACATCAGCTTACTGCAGCATCTCTCAAACCCCATCATGTTGAAACATTTCACAATAAAAGTACACAAGCCTTATGCATACGCAAAATAAAACTGCTGTTAAACTCTGTCAAGTTGTGGGTAACCTGGGTTGTCTGGTAACCTTCACTCACTCGTTTGATTTACTGTTTAATCTCCCAGTAATTCCCTGCTGTATTATTCTGATGATGTCAGAATGTTTGCCCTCATTTGCCTGTTCATGATATGCCAGGTACATGTTCTTACAAGTCCTTAACTTGATGCTAAACTTATTTTCTTTTGCCAAAGTGTGCACATTGCAACTATTACATAGAACTTGTAAATGACTGTCACACCACACTACTCTCAGTTAAATTTCTTAAAACTACAAACTCACCTCCCAAAATATCGTTTTTTTTAAAGACAACTCCTAATGATCCGTCATACCTGGCAGCTTATTCTGCCGTGTCAGCGCAATCCAGGCCTGTATCCTGGAGCTCAAACCTTCAGCAGCTTTCTTCTCAGTATCATGACACATTATGGATGTAAATTAGCTATGGAAACAGAAGGCGTATTGATTCCTCTTACCTGCGTTGCCATTTGCAGCCGATTCATTATATTGCATTATGTAGAACCAAATTGCCTTTGATTGTTGTCTCAGGCCAACTTCTTCACCGATTGCGACCGAAGGCAAGGAAGAGTTGCCCGTGTCTGAGTTCACTCATTGTCAAATTGACAAACAGCTCACTGTGAATGGAAATCTAGAGATCTTTATGCGATGACACTAAAAGCTAGACTATTGAATTTTCCAGCGAGGGGATCATTCACCCATCCATATAAACGTCCAGTGTACACAGTAACCATATTGTCGGAGCGCCCCTCAATTTTGCAGCTGGACATTTTTCTTTAGTGAAGGGCGGTTGGGGGTCACAGAGTGGGAAGGAACTGTAGCACAGCGAGGAGTGGGAATGAATGACACAGATACTGAGAGGCGACGGCAGAGAGGGAAAAGCAGACGGAGAAATAAAGTACGCTCAGTGGGACACTTGGAGCTGGTGCCACTCCTCAACAAAAGTTGGCTTGATTTCCCAAAAGACTAAATTAGTTTTTATTGGCAGCTGGGGTGTGTACGTTACTGCTGGGTAATAGTTATAAGGTACAAGGAAAGAAGCACCACAGAGAGAGGAAAGTGGATGATTCGTCAGCAAACTGCAGTCACTGATAATTCATCTGAACCCAGCAGAGTGTTTCAGTCCACAGTGGGGATATAATCACATTGTGGCTGCTGAGGCTGGATTGACTAGCTGATTGCGGTCGGTAGCAGAGGAGTCATTTTAACCATCATAGCTTTGATTTCTTTTACTTTGGATTGGATGGTTGCACTTCATCAGTTGTATTTCCTCGTTTCTTGTTCCTCAACACACGAATATGAAAAATAAAACTTCTCTGTGGAGCTCCAAATCCTTACTCTGAGTCACAGTCTTTCTAAGCTAATTAAACGCTGGCATATGCTTTGAAACTCTAAATATTTTATTCATTTTATTAGTTTCAAACAGTGTCAGCCAAGGTAACAATCTATTATGACTTCAGAGATCCAGATTTACTTTACATGGGTTTCTAAGGTGTCATGCTTTTTCATGAAATTTTTCAGAATTAAATATGACAATGCACATTGCATTGATTATGCGAAACATGCATGCAGTTTTCCAATTCATTTAAATACTTTGTGTACCATAAGTAGTAGTCTGAATGCCAACTTTAAAGTTTTAATTTCTTTAAATTAATGACATCGATTTTAACCCGTTAAAAAAATTATCTCAATACTTCAGGCCATACATACTTTGTTTTCATGCGTTACTTTACTTTGTTCAATAACTTAGCATCAAAAAAGGGTTTTGAATTAAAAATTGTGTAGATTCAATTGTGATTAATTAATTACAGAGTTTGCAATTAACCCCATTAAAACATTTTTTAATCAGGTCCTACCTCTAAATTTTTAACTCATGATTTCAATAGTTTTTTTACATTGGGCCAGATCAGTTTTTGGAGTTTTTTTTTTTTTTTTCATAAATGAAATTATCAGAAAGTGTAACAAATCCACAAGTAAAGTAAAAAAGAGACGGAACCTTAAAAAGGGAAAATACTTTTTAACTGGAGTATTTTAGACGGTCCACACACAACAACATGGCCGCCGAAAAGACTTTCAGTCCAACTGCCTCCATTTTTCCTCATTCTTCTGAGAGAGCAGAGAGAAAGCAACGTGTTCTCTTTGTGTTCTGTCATCCATTACAAAGCGGGAACTAAACTGAGAAAAGGAGTTTATGAAAATAAGGTGATAAAATCCTCCGACTACTTGTTAGTCACTGAGAAAGACGAATTAAAAAGGATTAGGAGACAAAGCATTAGCGGGATTAAACCGATTTCTCTGATTTCAGCTCAAATCCGCAGCAAATAAGGTGAATAAAAAAAGATTGTTTGGAGATTATAGGGTTTATAACAATCCTGCCTCTGAGGTGTGGGGGGCAGCTGTAAAACCAGCATGAGCTCAATTGCCTTTATTTAACATGCTTGGAGTGAAAAAAAAAAAGAAGAAAAAAAAAGCCAGCGGCCTCCTGCTGCTGCTAACTGTGTTCAGAGTCTGACAATCAAACTAACAGTGTACAGTCTGTAACAGTGAGCCAAACTCAGTCTGACAAAACTGTAGAAGAAAGTAAATAAAAAAACAATACCGGGACCTGGAATGGTCACAATTTGAATTCAGGGTACAACAGAACAAAAACATCTACAATAAAAACGAAACAGGACAGAATATCTGCCACCTGGTTTCTAAGCATCACAGCAGTTAAATGTGAAGCAGGTGTTTACTTTCCACAAGGAGGGGATTTTTGGGGGGAAATATTTGGTTGCTGTGGAGACAGACAGTTATGGAGGGAGTGTTTGTGGCAGAGCTGTCTGAGTGACAGCCAGCTGTCCAGGGTAAAGGACGATAAACTGGCACTGACGTTCAGGTGCAACGCGGCCAAAACCAGCAGTGCCTCTCTGACCAGATTTTTAATAGACCTGGAATCCAAGGGGGAAATTTGTTTGGCACAAAGCGTCATGGTCGTTATCATAATTTTTATAGCTGTCAGAACAAGGTAGATGATGGGAGTGCAAGGTAATGTCTGTATTAAAAATATAATTTATGCCAGATGGTATCTTTAATTATTTAGTAACGAAAGTGAATTGTAATCTAAAGAACAGGGCTGAAGATTCAACATTATGAATGCAGAAAGCTTAGAGGGGGAAGAAAACTGAAGTTACACTTCAACCCTGACTGAGCTTTACCATCGTCCTCATGTTGTCTATATGATGTAGAAAACAGGATTAGAGATGGATTGATACAGTCTCCAATTAAAGTTAAAAACAAAACAAATCAACAGAATTGTGATAAAATGTCAAAGGAATATAAAAAACTATTTTATTTTTCAGACCATTTCCTCAATGTTTTTATGTCGTTGCTTTAAGGAATCACTCTGATCTGGCAACATCCTCTGTTTTCCAGGTTTTATTGGTCTGTGTGTTTTCATTGTTTTACTTCCTTCACATTTTATCCTCAAAAGCTTTTAACATGGATTTTACAGTTCTTATATTGAGGTTTGGCTGGTTTTGCTTTCGAAGCGGTTCTTTAATTTACAGGATGGGAAATTTGATTAGGCGTTAAAAGCAACATTTTGGTGATTTTAAATCAAAACATATCGTTCTAGGAAAGCCTGGCCTAGAATGATACTTCCCAATTCAGGTGCTCAAAACTTACTATCCTTATCGGTGCCATACCAAGACCTGACCAGCTAAATGTTACCAGATATCCAAACAGCTAAACAGAATGAATGCAGAACTCCACAAACTCTGGGATGACATCTTGTAGAATTTACTGCATCATTTTTTTCTGTGAAACTGTAACAGGATAAACAAAGAAATATATAAGTATAATTGCTGCGATGATGTCAAATCCCTGCATACACTATTTTCGTACACAGAGGTGGTCTTTAGTGAGCTTAGCAACAAACAAAGCTTGTGTCAAACATAAAAATGTATAATTTGCTTCCTCTTTGCTATTTCTACTGCTTTTTTGATAACTAACCAAGAAGGACCACTAGATGGCATAATTTAGCAAAAAAAAGACAATAACCGCAAAACAGTGAATGTAACACCAGTCACTCTGACTGTTTGAGGCTAAATATTTAGTTAGCAAGCTACATATATTTAGCCCAGAGTTAAAGTTTTAGTTTGGACCCAGATATTTAGCTTGCTAGCTAGATATTTAGTTTTAAGCTAAATATTTAGCTAGTGAGCTTGCTAATTGTTTAATTATGTAATTAGAAAGCTAAATATTTTGCTAGCTAATTACATTTTTCAGTGTGAAACTGTAACATTTGTAAATAAATGAATAACATGGTGAAAATATAATGACTTTGAAAACTGAACCACCTTTTTTTCTGTCATGACAGGCTAAATAACCCAAATTTTCGCTGTTAATTTTTGACTGTGTAACTTTACAAACAGCACATCCTGGAAGGTTCACCATGCTCATATAGAGCAACACAGAAACACACTGGACAAATAACCAGGAACCAACACACCCAGGCCTGAGGGTAAAGTAGAACTGCCTAAGTTAGCCCAAATTGCGTGGTTTTGCTCTGTGGGATCAGTCTGTAGTTACTGGAGAAAATTCTCCATGTATAGGGAGAACATCCAGGAAGACAACAGGCCTGAGTTAGAAACCAGGATCTACTATAAGGCAACAGAGTTACACCATGTCCCACTGTGTAGCCTCTGCAATTCCCCCATACACATGTATAAAAAAACTTGATCAACTAGTCCATAATGCTCAGTATGCACAGCTAGGCATATTGTGTGTGATTCAGAATGAGCCTTGCACTTTTCTTTCACCAATTAGCTGACTGCTCTGAACTGATCTAATGTTAACTGACACTGCAGCAGCACCTCAAACATTCCCAATAGTTTTCTCTTTCATAAATCACAAGGGCAATGACTCTTCCATTACCCATAATCACACTTGCCGCAACCACACAACATTAAAACGCTGCCATGTATCGATTGTGCAAGATGACAGCAATCCAATGCGTTGTCTTTTCAAGTGTCTCAAGTAGAACTAGATGGTTGCTCAAGTCAGCAGATTTAGTTCCACATGCATGCTGTCAGCGTTCAGTTTTCCTGCCTTTTGTTGGCAGTAACGTTGTGTTTTAACCCATTTTCACATGTGAACCACCAACCTCTCCTCTGCCAGGCATCTAACATTGAGCCTGGGCTCTTCCTTGCCACATTATTAGCTTTGACCTTTGCGTGTCAGCTCCAGTGTTGATCCTGAGCCAGAAGAGCCCTGCCAGAAGTTGGGCCAAAAATAAAGGGCTAACACATGTTGCATTTTATGAACAGTCCAGCCAAGGATTGTACATATACAGTCATATAATCAGACCAGTGGAGAATGTAAAACCCAGAGTAGGCCCTCAAACAAAAACCCCCCTTTCCTCACTTAATCATTCCTGTAATGTATGTTACTTCATCCCTTTAATGCTCACGTATTCCTGCTGCCTTCCTAACCTCCCGTCTGGGAGAATCTAACTACATCCCCTCATCCGTACCTTTAATTTGACCTTTCTCACTGTCATGACTGTACTGAACCTTCTGACCACCATATGAGCTGACCTCTTTCGCTCAATGATAACGCAGACTGTCATTCCACGTAAAACCAATGTTTTACTCTCCATCCTCAGTAGCTGCGATTCCATTGACGATAACATTGTTCACATTGGAATTACGATAATAAATTTGCTTAAAAGGAAACACGGCAATTTTGAAAGATTGGAAGGAAGGAAGCGCTAGGAAGAGGTGGGTTTTCAGCTGATCGAATCCGGCCATGTAAAATTTTAAGTTGTTTAATTAATTGTTGTTCTGGCAAAACTTATATGAGCACAGAATGCAATAAAATGCAGTACACCAATTTATCCAGAGTACACTGATAAATTGTACACCGATAAATTGATGTACTCTTAGATTAAGAGTAAGCCTTTTAGTGATTATCTCAGTACTTTATTGCATTTTGTGCTCAGAAAGCTTTGCTGGCGATAAATTGATGCCATTTTATCAGGGTGATAAATTGTCCCCAATTTTCTATAATTTGGGAGGTCATGATCAGCTGATAATTAGATGTGTAGCCCATCTTTTCCACTGATCCTATCTACCTCGGCAAATGTCTAACTATCAGCCACTTTCCTTTTAAGCACTGCTGTGAGAGAGGTTTGACTGACTTATCAATTTTTTGGTCTGAAATGTTGCTAAAAATAGTTTGGTCACTATTATTATTGGGCAAAACTGGAATCGGCAGGTCAGGCTTTTTTAAAGATCGGCAATTGGCCATTGAACAACATCCCTAATAATCACTTAAAATTTACTTGAACTTATTTCCTTTTTTTCCCATTTCAGGCTTTTTTTTCAGCTATGTTGACAACAATGTCAATCTGAAGAAGTAGACATTAGCGTCTGACGACTCTGTGGTGAAAAGTGTTGGATGGCAGTCCTGATGTTCCTCATTTACACCAAACTGGGGGATTCTGCGTGTCATAAGCCACTCAGTGTTTCCCAGAGACTCTGGATGAACGGGACTGCATCAAAGTCTGACCTAGCTGCAGAGCGCGGATCAGAAGGATGTTGAATTTATTGTTATCACTCACTCTGCGCTTCCTTTCTCCACTTCCTTTTTCCTCCCGAAACAGCAGCACTGCGAAGCAAAAGCCCTCGTTTATAAGTCTGTGTGCTTTTGTTTATGTTGCACATCAAATTATTGCCTTTTACTGACCTGATTTTTTAAAGCTAAACTAAGATATCAAAGCTGATTTGTTCTGAATTCAAATTGCTCAACACAATGGCCCTGCCCTAATGGCTCTTTAAACTTGTGTATTGTGTGTGAGTGTGTGTGTGTGTGTTTATTTTTTTAAACCCAGAAAAAGGCCTACCAATTCCGTTCCATCTTTAGCTCCATTGTGGGTGAAAACCTGTTATCTGTCTCAGCCTGTACATGGCTGCCTGTACAGTATTCCTGTGTCCATGTGCCGGATTGACAGGTCTCACCAAGACATTAACGAGTTGACTGTAAAGTTGTTTTAATAGACTTTAGTTTTTTTCCTGGTTCTTTTTCTTCCTCATTCAGCCAAACAGAAGCTGGACGACATAAAATTCTTTAAACTTTTTTTTAAATTCTCGATTGTAAATTAAAAGATAGCTAAAAGGTTTCAGTTTCGTTTCATAGACTTTCCATTTTTAAATTGACGGCTTAATGAGACTGCATGTTGGGGATTGAACTTTCTATTTATCTATTCATTATAACGTCAACGGGAAGCTTAGAGAGTTCAGATTTTTGTGCAAACTCCCATCTTTGTCTTCTTTGGATTGGAAGTGTCGGGCTGTTTATTTTATTTCATTTTTTTCTTTTCATTAAATTATTTACATTTCTGCATAGTGTCCAGTGGGTTCACATTGACACACCAGGAGACATGGGGACACACTCAGTATACACACCATTTAGAGCCCATCCACATGCTGCTCTGGAGCGTTGTCACCCTGACAGATCAAAGGTCTGTTCCATCAAGACAAAAACAGACTTTAATTAAAAAGGCTGGAGTTATTATGTTTGGTATAGTCTGCCAATGACAGGATTCTACAGTTACTTATTTGATGGTGCAAAGGAGGATGTTACCTAAAATCAAGAAAATTATGGACAACCCTGACCATCGTGATTGTCATCAATAAAGTATTTTTGAGTTTGAATTTTTAATACCATCCAGCATCTTGATTTAGGTCAAAGTTGTCCATTTTGGTTTCATCTGTCCAGACGGACTCATGTCTTTGTTGTTCCGTCAATGCCACAGTTTGGATTTCTCATGGTTCTCTTTTAACAACTGCTTTCCTGATCCTATCAGTCAATCACATTTGTGTGCACATACCAAAGAGCTTTACATCATAGAAACAAGAAGTCATAAAACAGAATGTGTCAAAGTCGACAATTGAGAAACCAGTGACAGCTATTACATTTTGATGAGAGCCATCATCAAGATCATCAATACACGTCAAATATATTGATCAAAGTTCCAATTATTATGGTTCAAAAGCAACTCTAAACAGCAGGATTTTTAGTCCAGATTTAGATTTTAGTGAGAACGCCAGCAGCAGCTGTAGCAACAGAATATTTTAATACACTCTCTCCCTCTCTTCTCACCAGAAATGCTGGAAAAATTAAAGGTCATGCTGCTAGCATATAGCCACAACTCATAGGCAGAACTGACAGCATTGCCTACCACAAACAATGACCCGGGCGGAACACGGTACGCTAAATAATAAAACATAATTTATTGAAGTTTTGAGACAGATCAACTTTCCTTGAGGAATTTTAATAATCGAGTTACTGGAATCATTCGAGGAATCGTTACAGCCCTAGTAGATGCAGTAATCAATGTGACTAAAGACAAACACATGGGTGAGTTTATCTAGATCTTACCGGGACGTTAGTTCAGGTGATAGAAGGCTGATTTTGTAACTGTCTTTGTGTTTCTGAAGGTTCTTATGCTAATGCTTATGAAGGTTTTATGCCCATTCTCATAAAAGCCACTTACACTCTTCAATATTAATATCAACTTCAACTTTGTAGCGCATTTTCTGAGTAGCACCTGCCTGTTACCTAACCCTTATTATTCTCTTATTGCTTCTGAATTTGGCATAACTGACAGGAATATTTCATTCCAGTGTTTTTTAGGGGTTATTAACATTCTTAATTAATCGGTAGGATTACTATTTTTTGCCATTATACAGTATTTTCTCAATCAATCCTAAAAGGTCACATCAAATCAACAGGAAGTCTGTACTTTAGAACATGAAAGACCATTTTTGTGGTCTGCCCTTCCAGCCGGCAGCTGCCCCAGTGATCTACCGACTTGGCTTTGGAAGTGAGCTGTTTTTAGATGGAGGGCGTGTTGCTGGATTTACGCAGCTAATGGCAAACCAGCTGCTGCCATGAATAGCTGAATGAGCCCTCGTAGTTAATATCTCCTTCCAGATCAGTGTCACAAGAAATGTTACCAGTGAAGGTTAATATCATACAAAGGGAGTATGACTTTAACTTCTGCTCCTGCTAACACACACAAACACACACACACACACACATGCATAAATACACCCATTCATCAGCTTCCTCTACCACTAAGCTGGCAAAATTCCCTTTCCCTTCCAAACCCTATCTGCCATTTAAGTATCGTGTGTGTGTGTTTGTGTTGTGTGGGAGCGTCTTCCTGTGGAGGAACAGTCCCTTGCCACATATAGTCACATTTCCACACCCTGCTCCATCCACACCCCTCCTCATTGTCCCATTCACACTGTGATAGTGAAGCAGACGCACTTACAGGTTAGTGTGTCAGCAGAACCTGCTGTTACTGGAAGTTAGACCGTGGGTGGAGCTTGATGATAAAGGGTGGAGGAGCTGTGGGCATAGAAGCCATTGATGAGAATCTGGGGGAAAAAAGAAGATTAATATCTGCCATTAATGACCAGCAATAGTGGAGCACTCCCTATTTAACCCAGAGAAGGATTATTTTAGTTTATTAGTAATATTAGAAATTGTAGAGTGCGCCCTATTTAGATCAATATTATACAGCCCAGAAATTGAATCAGAATTAGAATTAGAATAACTATGAACTTGGAATCCAGAAATACTTAACAGGAACAGTCACTGCTTAGTTTATATTACTTTTAACCCAGAAAAGGATTTAGCTCTCTTTCTTCTTTTTGTCTTTCCTATGGTTTGTTATTTTGTTTGTATTTCCTTTTAATTAATGGAAAGCACTTCGAATTGCCTTGTTGCTGAAAATGTGCTGTATAAATAAAATTACCTTACCTTAATGTTGAAGTCATGAAGTTAATAATACCATTGAAAATGATTGTCATGTCATGCTAACAAACTGTTAGCATAGCATTACACTTATGCTAACATCATTCAATAACTAACAGTCACTTATTGCCGAATGATAGACATTAGCTAATAACTGAAGAAGGAATACATTTATGGTTTTCCAAATATTTTACAAATAAAACAGGGGTTTGTTTTACACTAATGCCCCTAAATGAAATCTAGCAATAATTTGGTTTTTAAAGTAATTAAATTACTAAATAGAATCCACCTGTGTAGATTCTGATCTCAGCAGTGGCAGCCACCGATAACTACAACATTCGTTTTGCTAACACAGTGCTACCCCAACATGGTGTTTGGTGGAAGCCAGCCTTTTCACTCATGACTTCAGTTTTGTAATTAAGCAGAGAGCGTCACAGGAAGGAAATAGCAAGGTCAAAAGTCTTCACCCACTTCAAAATAAGAGCATGGATATAAAGATTAAACTACTTGAACAATTGTCAGCAGTCGGTAACTAAAACCTCAACACAGACGTTGAACTTTAATCAACTGAAAATTTGCAAAACAGTCAAATAAAGTAGCGTGTTAGATTTTTTTTCTGGAAAAAATCATTTAGCAGAAGCTAAAACAAAGTCAAAGGGTACACACTTTTATACTGTGTTTTATAAAAGTTGGCTGAACATGTGAAAACCAGCATCAGCAGCAGTAAAGAGAGTTTACTTTTATTAAATCGATTTTTTTTATCATCATCCTGCTTCCTTCAAAATTCTGTTAGAACCCTTGCAAATCGTCTGGACTTGCTTGATGCAGAAGAGATTTCTCATGTCAGACATGGAATCGAGTAAGAAGATCTTCAAAGACAGAAAAAAAGATCTGTTTGGATTAATAGCTTTAAAACTAGATAAAAGAGTCACAGAGACATATTAGCGTTCCTGGAATCAGTGGCCAGAGGGAACTGCAGTGTGTGTGTGCGTGTGTGTGTGTGTGTGTGGGTTTGGGGGTATTGTTTTACATGTGTGCGGGTGAATCCCTTCATAAATCTCGGCTGATAAGTGGAGATACCGTGTTTAATGCATTATGACAGCTATGGATCCGGCCGCTTTCCAAAAAAATTATGCATGTAAAAATCAATTAAGAGCCTTTAAATCCAGCATGCAGCAACGTCGGTACAAACGACGTTAACAGCAATCAGTGTGATAATCAAAGCTGCGCCTGAACTTCCTGCGAGCGCAACAGCTTCCTCATCATTCCTCTGGGGCGCGTAGCCACGGTGACTGATGGAGAAAGAGCTGATGCAAAGACAGCGCAGCAGCCGGACGCCGAGACGCTCGTTCTTCTTTGCTCGCCCTCCTGTCAGCTTAATATAATTATCTGAACTGACGATGTCGGAGTAAAAAGCAGAACCCCTGGAAATGATTCTCAGTTCACTTAATCTTGTGCCTTTAACTCTACACTTGGTGCCTTTCCTCTCTTTCTGCCTGGGCAGCGATTTATTTCATTCAGAACTGTTCCTCTCAGGAACAAACTGCGTGAAAGTAAAAACAAAATCAGTTGTAAAAAGAAGATTTGATAGGGATTTATCATGTTTCATTAGCTTTGGGATTGTAAAAGAACTAAAATACTACTTTATGTCCCAGTTTTAATCCCATTAGGCGAAGGAAGGAATCCTTTTGCACGGCTGGAACAGTAGTTAGTGATGTGGCCCCACAGCCTGGGGGCCCTATGGACTCCAGTTTACCCCAAGTTGCCCTGAGTTGTGTCTGTACCTCAGTGGTTGCTTGGTTACCACCCTACTTCCTGCCTGCTGGTGGTTGAAAGTGACCTCCAGCACGGTGGACCTTAGCAGTTAAACAGCAGGTTCATTTACTTCACACTGAAGATGAGCATTTCATTGCAACAGGTTTACAATAAGATGAGGAGGAATGTTTTACAGCAGGTGAAGTAGATCTAAATAATTACTTGAAATCCAAACATTCATTTTAGTTTATTTTTAACATTTATCTTAAAATAATAAATGTTTTGAAAAATATGAAATCATGTAACTGAAAAAAAACTTCTTATCTTTTAATAACCATTCTTTTTCTGAGTTTCTGCTTTGTCTTTCAGAGAACAGAAGACAAAATGTAATAAGTCTTGTAAAAAAAAAAAGCAGTAAGGTGGACTAAGACGTTCACACAGTCACAGTAATTAAAGGTTTTCCTGAAATAGTGAGTTGTTTCTCTGCCATTAGCACATTGAGCAGCATGTACATGAGGATGATTGGCAGCACTACGGCGTCCTCCTGTTTGGTTGGGAGCAGTGCACTTCTTTAGACGACTATATTAGCTCATGGAGGAGGTGGAGGAGATTGATCTTTACACAGATTGTCTCATTTTAAACTGTCACTTCATGGTGATAGCTTTAACAAATATGTAACAAATATGTACACTGCAGCTTTAACTGTAGAAGTTTACTTTGGCGAGAAAGCCATATTGCTGTCTGCAATGAAGGTGGACAAAGTACAAAGCAGAGCGAGCAAGACACAGAGAAGAGCCAGAATGGCTGCATTCAAGGACACGTCCTGTTTGTACTTTTTGTCACTCGTCCAAATTTCTGCTCTCTGTACTTTAAGTGGAAATAAATCAACCAACTCGACTGTGTGCTGAGGAGAATCAGCTATGTTTGTGTGTGAGTGTATGAAATAAACTGGGAAAAGACTCAACCTTTGAGCAAGGCACAAACAGCCTTCATCTCCTTCCTGGTCTTTCTCAACCTGCAGACCCCAGTCAATTAGCAGAAGCAGCAAACCACCTGAGCTAAACCTGAAGGATGTTCTCAGTGGCATCATTAGTCATACGTTTGCCTCAACTTGTGCCCTCCTCTTGCTAATTTGGCCAGCTTTTTTGTTTTTCTTGGAGCATCTGTCAAAAAGAATCATTTCTATTTTCCCTCTTGCCAATCCATTCATCAGTCTCTCCTGTTTATCCTCCCATTTCGCCCACACCGGTCCTCCATTTCTATGTTTTCATTTAACTCTGCAGCCGAGTGTATCGTGGTGAATGCTAATAGGTTCCCACGCTCACAAGGTACC
Organism: Poecilia latipinna; assembly: GCF_001443285.1. NCBI lineage: Eukaryota > Metazoa > Chordata > Actinopteri > Cyprinodontiformes > Poeciliidae > Poecilia > Poecilia latipinna. Next base: position 9,889 of record NW_015114399.1, on the reverse strand, counting down.
ATACACTGAAAAGTAAATGACTACGTGTGTGTAAGTGTGTGCTCGTGTTTGCGTGTGTGTGAGTCGCACTGGCCGGTCAGTCCACAGTTCCATTAGCCAAATGGAGTTTCTATTAAATTAGAACCCCTCCCTTTACTCTATCTCTGTCTGTCTTTCTCTCTCTCCCTCTCCCTCAATCACATTAGTGCTCTTATCCCATTTGTAGAGGCAGCACAGGCAGAGAGGAGGAAGTTGTGGGTGCAGCGAGGGGTGGAGTTATGATCTGGAAGTACATCAGAAGAAGGACGAGCCCTTGAACAGGGAGATCCACATGGCAGGAAGCTGACAAGCTAGAGTATGTAGATTACATACTCGTACCACAAGTTTGGTAGAGTTGATATGGATAACAAACTTCACATTTCGGTTAGTGCAGCTGTTTATAATGGAATAGGTCCATTAACAACTCTGACAGAACAGGCAGCCTTAAAGACAGAAGAAGATAGAGGACACTGAATGTGTCTTTGCATGCTTGTTTGTCTAGAGAACATTTTAATGAGCTGCATTTGTTGATGTCTACAACCACAAGAGAAGATGGGTCTATATGAAAATTTTACCATACAGTTTTAGAAATAAATCTGCAACATATTATTGAACCTTGGATTGTCCTCATGGAACCAGATAGCCTGATTAAAAACCATCCTCTTGTTCTACGCTTTGATTTTTACAAAGGGTCTTTAGGAGGCATGAATGATTGGATTAGGGCTGCACTTTGCCTAAAAACGTTCCACTGATGCTATAAAGAAAATTTAGATTTTTCCTCAGAATTAACCATCCTGCAGTCTTAAGAGACAGGGACAATTGTACGCTACTAGCACTAACCCCGCATGCGTTTTCACAAGGTTTTTTTTGTGCAGTTTTGGGAACTGACGGTCTGACAGAAAAAAAAAAAAAAAAAATTCCCCACTGTCAGACTGTGGCCTCTGCCACACTAATGCAGAATGTTGCACTAAGACCACAAAAGGGTTAAATGAAAGACAAAGAACATGCAGTCATTGAGTTTTTTCAAAAACACATTTGCCCATATTTGTATGATTTTAGGTTGACAAAAAGATTGAGATGGTAGTTGCTGGTGTCATATAATATCTACTTTTTGGTAGCATCAGCTTACCTTATCAACAGTAAAAGATACTCCAGGCTCACTGGTTAGTTCATGTAAAAGGTCATAAGGCTTTGAGCACTATTTCCTTGGGGCAGACAGATGTACAGTGAAGTGGAAAGGGCATTCCTGGGAGAATATGAAATATCATCTTTCAAAGTGTTTATAGGGAAGCACAAAACACACTAAATAACTTGAGAAATGCTGCTGCTCCTGTGATGTCTGGCACCATCAAAGAACGGCGTCCTTAACTCTGTCAGGATCTGCTTGATCTGTTGTTTTGTGATGAAAAACGGCAAAAAAAAAAAAAAAAAAAAAAAAGTTACATTCCTCAGATTTATGGATGAGCCTGGGGTAAAATTGGCTCTGATATCCAAGGATTCTTGGAGGTTAAGATTGCAGCCCAGAGCAATGCCAGAGCTGTTGGGAGAATGTTTGTACTGAATCCAAGTAAATATGACAGTAACATTCCTCCATATGCTCTGACCTTCATGTCCTGTTCCAGTCCATCAGAAATAATTCCAAACTTTATCACACCTTTTCACTCAGGCTGTGTGTAAGACATTATTAAACTGCATACAGATTTTTCAAATATTTATTGAGAAAACTGTCCTATAGGAATTGATCAGGTGTCATATCTCATGTTATTTGGATGCTGTGCTCCTGTTATTTCCCTGTACGGATTATTTATTTTCCTTCATTCATGTTTGTTCCCTCAGTTGGTTCAGTTATTCTTTTCATATGATGAGTCTTGTCATGTTGTACTCCTATTCTGTTCTTAGTTTTATTTATTCTTTGTGATGGTTACATTTCCTAGTTGCCATGTTTGTCCTCCCTTGCTGCCTCGTGTCAGTCTGCTGTTCACTTCCTTCCCCAGCTGCTGGTGGTTTACCTCATTAAAGCTCACTCATTCCTTCCCAGATGCAGTCAGGTTCCCTATTGGTTCCTCCCTCTCTCAATCCTCAGTCCACCTCTGGTCTAATTTCACAGCTGCAGTCTCCATTTAGTATCATCTTCTCAGTATTTGAGCTCCTCATTGTCGGTGCCGGATTCTACTCTTGTTTACCTCATGGTCTCCTGCGTCCTGTTAATCATAAGTTAAACTTGCCATCATCTCTTCGCCTGGCTGTCTGCATTTTGGTCCACTTTCTACACATTTTAAATCAAGAGCGCTACATTTAAATGTATGATGCTTTCTGTAGCTGTGCTTCCATTGACCATATAACTGCACAATTTGACATTTTGAATTAATTTAATTAATAGAAACACAACATTTTGAAAAAGCTCTTGTCTTTTGATAAAAAGTTTTGCCGTTATGATGAGGCGTGGTTTCCAAAGTGGAACAGAGGGTTTTTTTGGCTTTATTGAAACTGGGTTATTTTGCAAAACTGCAATGGAGACACTTTAATTGCATCACACAAGTCACATGTTTGACAGCCTGATGTTGCCAGGAAGAAGAAGATGACAGGAAGTAATTGGAGGATCATGATCATGTTAGTTACATTTCTCATTTAATGGAAACACCACAATTGCAAAATTGTGTTTTTGACATTAGCAGAATATTAGCAACATTTTGTGCACATTGCTAATGGAAACGCAGCTGGTGACATTAACGACTGCAGACTGCTGAATGTAACAAAGATGTCTATTGAAACAGCATTTGGGTAACTAGGTCTCTTATCACCCAACCCTGTTATCAGCAAAATGGCTAACCGAATTTAGTGCACCAGCTTTAAGAATTGTTTGTACCAAGCAACTTTTATAACAAAAACAACATAAAGCACATCGTAACGATGTTATGTACCTCATGCTTTATGTACATAACATTTGTTCATGTTCATGCGCTCTTTCACAAATCTGAATTTGTAGCAGCTGAAGTTCTGAAAATGATCATTTTCATCTTCGCTTCAGCCTCACCATCCATGTCGATTATGGCTTATGGGTCAACGACAGACATGTTCTGGGTAAAACATAATAGGGTGAACAAGTTGCAGCTGCTTATGTTGACCCACTTGTTTCTGGTGTTCTGCATTATTGTGTCGGCTCTCATGACCCCTTTAGCATTATATGCTCCAGATGTTCACTATGTGGGAATAGTAAATTGCTAAAAGTTTTTATAAAACCTGATATGTTGTAGAATTCTACTATAGTAACTCATAATTTTTCACTTGCTGTGTTTTTGTGTTGAACTTTGTGCCCACTGTTAGGGGGGAGTGTTGAGCCCCAAAGGCACAATGGGCAACAGGTGCTCTTCTTCTATGCATTGAAAATTTGAAAAATACAGAAAATACAGTCAGAACAGAGCCAGTCCAGAATGAATCTCCTCCTTGGTGATTATCTTCACTAAAGATGATCACCAAGGAGGATCATCCTTGGTGATCTCTTTTCATTTTTATAAATGAAAAGAAAATGAGAGATCTCATATACAAATAGAGTAAGATCATACGTAACTTTCAGTTCTAATAAAAAAAAAGTAAGATCAGAAAATATCTCTTTTCTGATCTAATATAATTAGATCATTTCACATTATATTATTTTTTTTTTTTTTCATTTTTCTTGATATCATAGTTGAACAGCGATTCAGCATAACTAAGATCTTTTAAAACATGTGACTACAGAAGATTTAGGGTCTGACCAGTCATGAACCTTAATGCACATCACTGAGTACAGTAAATCCTTCAGTATCTTTGTGTGGGATCATACAGCCAACCAAGGACGACAGAAATCATGACCATGCAGGAATTTAACAAGAGCTGCAGTCAGACAGAGAGTCATGGAGACAAAGTGGAATGGAGACGTGTTAAATTGAGACAATATGTTCTTGGAATGTATAATTATCTGTGTGTGTGTGTGTGTGTGCGTGTGTGTGCCTGTGTTTGTGGGTGTGGGCGACATTGACCCATTCGCCAAGATGAAAGGCAAGTCTACATCAGCAAGAGCCATTCTAATAATGACTGTCTTTGTCGCAGACAAACTAATGCACCACTGGCGTCTCCAGTGTCCTGTTGTATTTCTGAATGTGTGTTCATGCAAACACAAATGACTGAGTAAGGATGCAAGGCTCCTAAATTGTTCAAGGTGATGGCTGTTATCCATGCACACTGTTTATAAGGCACCTTTTGCAGCTGGAGGGGTACTCTGTTATGCTGAATGTTACAAGCCTCACACACACTCGCACGCACACGCAAACACACACTCTTTGGCACCTACACAAACACACATGTGTGCATGCTTCAGAGAGCCCTTACTGCTAAATAACTTCACCGCAGAGACTAAACTGAAAGGTTACAGGTAGTGACCTCATTGCTCACCTCATTTGTGCCACGCCTGTGGCTGGTTGCTGGCTAATCAAAACCATTTTGTGCAGCTTATCTGAATAACATGACCCACATCCCTCACTCCTTTCTAGTTTGTTGCATAATGACTTTCCTTTGCCAGATGTTCTTGCCAGCTGTTTCCTATTGTTTTTTTCTCTTATGTTCAGAATGGCACTCAAATAAAACTGAGAGTAACTAAGAGCCACTTTGCACGATATTATAAATCAAAAGGTGCTGGTGAGGTTTTCTGATATGTATTAAGAACACAGTGAGGTCTGTAATATGTTTGTTGGAGCATAATGGTACCAAATTAATGCACTTATGTGTGTGGACTTATAGCTTGGCTATCCAAAATCTGAAACAGATTTTATAATGGTCGCATAATGCCCAGGCTGCAACTCCCATCATTCCCACAAAGCACTGGCAGCGATCCCAGTAAGTTATTGCAATATTAATAGTACAACTCCTAGAAGCAATCCATCCCATCGCCACTCTAGCAACAGCTAAATTAATGCTACCATGTGGTTACAATGGCAAAGCGCCACTTTTCACACACCAATAAATTTGTCACCACACTTAGAATTTTTGTGCATAGAAAGTGGCATGGACACCCCTGGTGTAGGGTTTCCAGTTGGCAATATGTGTACACTACTTCAAACTGAGCCGTGGATTGGCTGTGCTGGTTGCTGGGAAACCAGGTAAATTACTAAGTTTTGCCATTTATAGAGCTGTCAGGTGAAGAAAATGAATGCAAAATAAGTGTGCTATTAGCTTATATGTTTGTATGTGGGGAAGGAGAATACCAATGCAAAATTCTACTTTTTTTCACACGCTTTAAACAGTGCGATGTGGCAAATGTACAACTTTTTACAAGAAGGTTGAACTGCCGCGTGACAAAGAGAACAGCGCAAGCTCAAGGGAAAATTTGCCTCAAGACAAAAGCGACAACGAAATAGGGTGAGGATGTGTAAGTGAAGCAGTTTAATTCCGACACTGTAGAATCCTACTGCATTGCTTTAAGTGCACAGGAGGAAGACAAAGATAGCGATCAAAGACTTTTCCTAGAAGAGTACCGTTTTCTTTTTTTAAGCAGCAATATTACCGCCACTGTTCAGAAGTACTGTCCAAGATACATATTCATGTGTGTTACTGGTATGCATTTCATTAAAAGTAAAAAAAAAAAAAAGTGTAAATATCTCTTGTTACAACAGGGACATCTACAGCTTATAGACAAGTAAAGCCTATAATGTCATGAAGTGGTGAATGGGAGGTGGGTGAGGATGAACGCCGAGACCTAGATTGTGAAGAAAATGATGAATTTAATGATGAAAAGCTCAAACAGTCCGAATACAGACGGCACAGGAGAGAATATACCACACAGCTAATTACCGGTAGCAACTGATACACAGAGAACTGAAAACGAGAGCTAACGCTAACCAGGACTTCAACAGTTCTACTGGAGAGCAGAGAAATGTGAGACAGAACTGACTTTAGACGAGGACCCGGCAAGAGACAAAGGACACAGGTGGACTTAAATACACAGGGAGGGTAATCAGGAAAACTAGACACACCTGGGAAGCAAACAACAGGGAAGACAGGACAGGAACAGGACTAAATACAGAAAACCTAAAAAAATAACTACACAGAAAACACAGAACACAACAGGCTCTTGAGATTTGAACCAGGGAGTATTCATGTTCTCCCCAACCACCCACTGGTGATCACTGAGTACTTTGGTCTTCTCCCTTTGTCCAACATCCAACGGTATCATTGGAAACTCTAGCTGACCCATAGGTGTGTGCACACATGCCTTTTTATTAACCTGGTTGCCTCTGTGTTGCCCTGTGCTGGACTGGTGACCCATTCAGTGCGTACACCTCCTCTCAGTTACCACTGTGGGTAGGAACCACTCAAAGCAGTCACAGAAAATGGAGGGTTGGATAATAAATACCTCAAATCAAGACATCATGGCAACCAAGTGACTGTCCAACATATGTTTTGTTATCACAATGACTACAAATTTAAAAAAGTCAAATTGTTATGAGAAGCATAAAATTATCTTGTGTGTCAGGTACATTCCATTGTGATTGTTTGTGACGGAGGCATCATTTTGTGTGACACACTGTTGCATTGTCTGGGCTTTTGACTCAACACTGTTACTTCCAGTCTTTTTCTTCCTAAGTCCAAACACTTGGATCTACAAAAGGTATTGCATTGGCTCTCCCCTTGAGAGCCATCTGTCAGCTCTTCTGCCTTCATAAAAGCAACTAAGGGCCACCTGGAGCCTCTCAGTGACATGTGAGGGATGAGACGTCGGGTGCAAAGTCTCTGGGAGGTACATCTGAACAGGATCTGATCTGAGAAGGTGCTTTATCTGTAGCTGGGTTCTCAAGGAGACTGAGTTCAACAATGCAATGATTTTATGTCAGAAGCAGATTTACTAGTTGTTCACAATTGTACAGAATGCAGTGCCATTCAGAGGTCAGACACTGGATCTACAATTACATTAAATCTTAAATGGTGGCATATTTTTCCATTTTGAAGCATTCAGCTTCTATGCACCACAAATCTTGAACAAACTTTCAGAAAACTATAAAACAGCTGAAACACTGAGTTATTTAAAATCTAGACTATAAGCTCACCTGTTTAGATTTGATTTTGTACCATAAGTGTAACATTGACCAGCATATTTGATATAAATTGATGATCTTGGTGATGGCACTCTTCAAAACATAATGTATGACACTTGTTTCTTATTGTGCTTTTTATGATTTTTTATTTTTGCGTTTTTATCATGTAAAGCACTTTGAACTGCGCCTACAAAAACTGCTTTCATTTTCTGATGAGTGATCTTTACCTCTGCCTCCTTCGTCTCTTCTGAGTAGACATTTTACAAACTACTACAATATGAGACTGTGATAAAAAAAAAACAGAAAAAAACCACTATTTTTCTTCAGTGGTTGAAGAAAAACACATACGAATAAAAGTGCATGCTTGTGGGTCAGTTCCAAGCTGCTCTGCTACTTGCAGTGAAGTATTTGGACACTCTAGCTCCAGAACCTTGTAAATCGAATCGTTTACATGCACATCAATGGTCAGCAAGTGTATCCAGATTACTCCCAAATCCCACCATCCCCTCTGGGTGCTTGACTTTGCAATTATTTGGACAGTTGCAGAGAGAACAAAGGCTCCATTATCATTGATGCAGCATCGGTCAATAGTCCTTAGTTACTGTATACTGGCCTTTTGTCATTCACCCAAATTGCTGTGAGTGCCTGCGTGCATGTATGTGTGTGTGTGTGTGTGTGCGTGTATGTATTTGCTCATGTGTTGATTCTCCCAGGGTCTCCTGAAGGACAGGTCATGGGAATCAGACACAGTAACAAACAGTAAACACAGCTGGGCTAAGATGACAGGAGGATAGAGATTTAATCCTGCAGAATATGAAGACAGCACTTTCAAAGCTGGCTTTCACTAACAAATGTTATTCACACTGACAACAAAAATAAAAAAAATCAAAAATGTGTACAATTGTAATACACATTATTCTAGTAATAGTTTAGTTTTTGGATTTGCTTTCAGTCCCTGTGTCCCACATGCCCAGTGATGCAGAACATGTTCAGCCTGAAGAAGAACGAAAAACAGAACTATTGTCTTTTCAGTGATTTGCATTAAAGTTGTAAAAACATGGAGCTTGTCTTATGCAAACGTCAAATGTGTGCGCAGTATGAATGATCTGATACTGCGATCATTCAGCCTGTAACTGTGAAGTTACAAGCAAAAAGATAATCTATATAATGAGTCTGTAAGATTAAGGGCTATAGTTTTTGTTAATTAATAGAATCACTTTTTTAGAGCTCTTTTACATTTCTCTTTTACGCATCCAATAAAAAAATAAAAATAAAAAAATCACCAAACCAAAGTCAATGTGTCTAAGAACAAAAGTAGTGTGTGACATCTAGAGCATTTCTGTTTCAGATATCTGTTTGAGAGAAATTTTTCACTCAGACTTTCAATGTATTTTGTACAAACCAAGTGTTTTAAGTACCACTGCACAGCAGGGTTTTACCTTTCCAAGTGAGTTACTCAAATATGACAGAATACAAATAAGTAAATAAACCCTCTAAAAATAAATAAACTACCAAGCATGCACATGCAAATATGCTAATCTATGAAGAATCTATAACTGAGTGGAGAGACAAATTAGATGCAACTTACTCAGAGTTGTACGTTGTAAAGTCTGATGACTACAGGCAAGAATGACTTCCTGTGGATCTCTGTGGTGCGTTTTGGTAAAATAAGTCTCAATATTGATAATATTCTGGTCATTATCTATAACATACTGTGGGTAATTGTTATATTTATATGTAGAGGTTTTTCAGATAATGTCATTTAAAATGTTGCATTAAGATAATTTTAATTATTACACAATAATTTACTTTTTGTGATCAGTTATATTTATTTTTATTATTGTTGTACATCCACAAAAAGAGGCAGAATACGTCATCATTTAGACAAGTGGAATAAGACATGTAAACATGACATTACTGATGTGGGCCTCCCCCTGCTACCCCTCTTAACCTCAACTCCATGGCAACCCTCCCTCCAAATGATCCCAGAACAACTGCAATAACGGAAGTAGATGATTGAAAAATTTAATTATAAATTAGTCACAAATTAATAAGACTACAGAGTCGTGTTGAACTTTTTCTCTAACCAGAGTGAGCTTAGTTTCCGTCACTTCCCTCAATCCTCTGATCTAACAGCCTAAGATTAATGAAGGAAACCAACACTGACACGTGTGTCTATCCAAAATGTCACTTCATGGCATTTAAACAAATAAGATTGATCACTTTCAACGCAGCAGGCAGAGAGATAAACAGAGAGACGAATGAAGGGGAAGAATTCCTTCATTAAGTCAGCATGGAGAACACAGAGCTGGCAGCTTCTACCTGCAGCTCCTTTATTATTACGAGCCGACGTTTTCAGTTCAGTTCGCTCCACTGAGACCTGCGACATTAACAAACTGTCACTCAGCGGCCACGTGTTTCTGTGTGTTCTGCACATGTGTGTGTTGCTTCATCATTTATTCTACAACACCTATCCATAATGAATTAGTATGACCTATAACCCCTCCATCGAAGTGGCTGCGTTACGGCCTTGGATAACTGAGCTGGGTAAATCATTTACCTGGACTGTTGGTGCAAGAACCCAGGAAAGGTTTTCACAATGCCTTACTGGAAAAGAAGGCATTGTGAAAATGGAAAAGAAAAGAATATTGATTAGGATTTCCCACAGCACACACCCTGAAAGCTGCAGTTGGTAATTTTTACATATTTGTTAGAATTGCTATTGTGATCTCGTGAACATACTGTTTGCTTTTTAGTTTATACATTATGACTGACTTCAACAAATCTTAGAAATGTACTTTCTTATC
>NW_015114398.1:98827-136850 GCF_001443285.1 Poecilia latipinna | reverse complement strand
TTTAACTTTATTTTTTTTATCAGAACTCGGGTCTAAATATGAAGACATGACACTTGGTAAAGCAACAAGTCCTGTCTCATGTCTGAAGTTTGAGTCATTTTTGATTTGTCTCTGTTGTAAAAATTGTCCATTTTGATATGTGTGCTACTGTTGCTTCTTTTTGTTTCTTTTAATATTTCATAAACATTTAAACATTTAATGCTTTAGAAACAGCCCACATGTACCATCAAAGGGTCCAGTAGCTATTTAGTGATTACAGCAATTTTAACCACTTTAAGCATTTAGCATGCTGATGTGAGTGATTATTGATCATTGTAGAAAGAGTGTAACATGGGTTTCAGCAACATTATTATCAGTCTAGTATCTTTGTTGAATTTAAGTACTTTTTTAAATTGAAGAGCATATTATGTGCCATATATTTGTCATCTCCAAGCAGTCACACTTATACCATAGACTTTTTCTGACATGTCCAAAAAACTCTGAGGCTTGATTTGAACTCAAATTATGAACAGTTCAGTTCTCGTTGCATGAAAGGTGTTGCTTAAAGCCACCCATTTTCCAATGGCACAAGAATTTGACAGAAGTAAGATGAAGTGCACTGAATAAATTCTTAAAATAGCGGTACAACAATAATCCATCATAAATATTTGTCCAATATCTCTTTCAAGTCTACATTCAACAATAAAACATGAAACAAATCAAATTCATAGGTCATCCAATGGCATTTGTACTAGTTTTTTTTCTTTTTAAAGTATGAATTATCATTTTGAATTTGCAATTTAAAATGATCTCAGAACTTTGACATGTTGTGGCAAGTCGTACTTTCACATTTATGCACCATTGTAGTTTTATCTCTAACCACAACTTAACTGTTCTAGCTATGTGAGATATTGCCAACCGATGTTTTCAATTCTAAAGTGTCATGAATAGTTTGGACATTGTGGTGGTGCCTCCTGATGTACTCTAAACAAGTATGGTTCTGGGCATTGAATTATATATTTCCAGGTGACAATGAACTATCCAAGTTAGTGTATAATTCTAATCAGTGTAACTAGGAAACTTAGTTGTTTATTTGGCTGTTGGGGATCCTAAAATCCCATTACGGTCTGTTCAGTCTACTGCTTTTTTTTTTATTTTTTATTTTTTAGAGAATGTCAAGGCAACCACTAGACTTCTGCCAGCCAGTCACTTAGCTGCCATCTCCGCTTGAAAATGGCATGAATCATTTACTCAGCACCGATATTAAGATTTCAAGGCCGGGTTGTCACCCATTAGGGAAAATAACACCTCTGGCTCTTTATCTGATAGATTTTGAGTGGGTAAAATTGACCATAAATTTTGAACACAGTCATAAACGTCAAGGAAAGGGTGGAAAATAGACAGACAAATTCCTCCAGCCTAATGACACTGGAAATGATTACTAAAGATGTGTTAAATGGAAAGTGAGAGTTGAACTAGAGGATGTAGAAGGGGGGGAAAAAGTGAAAATTAAAACATAAAATAGAGAGGGGGCTGTTGGATGGTTGAAGAATGACGGTAAATTCCCTTTGAGTTCATGAGTGATTGAAAGAATGAAAAATGAGCGAATAGCAGAAATGCAACATGGATCACGCTATATGTGTCTGAGGGAAGAAAAGACTGATGAACCTTTATGAAACAGCACCAACATACTGGTCAATTCGTTACATGAGCCTTGCTAGTAGGAGGGTTAGACCCCCTGTTTTGAACTTATTTTTAGAAGAAATTTTGATCAGATTCTTGGGTAAACGAGTCAAATACAACACAATATTTTGTAGTTGGACAGTTTTGTCATTGGTTCTAAGAACAAAATGTACTAGTGCAATCTGTACAATATGTCTGAAAATGAATGTATGTCAGTTTGATATCCACAAAGGATCCACTTTACTTTTCAGATGTTTTCACTGCAGTGACTAATTTCTGTACATCCTGGGAAAAGTTGATGTGCTTTTTGCATAATTTTGTTTAGGTGTCTTGAGATTCATTATTTCATCTACAGTTAATGTTTTCAGAAATCTAAATAAATGATAACTCACATAGAGCACCAAATTTCACTCAAAGATGTACACACTCCATTAAAATTGAAGGACTTTTGGATGTTTCAAATGATTTGAGTCCTGTAAAAGTCATTTCAGCATTGATTAGGGAAGCTCTGACAAAAACTAGATGTTTTTAGAAAGCAAGACAAAGCACTGAAGAAGTTGCAGGAATTTCCAGGGTTGTGTCTTAGGAGTGAAAAAAATCTCCTGTTGTCTTCAAATGTCTGGAACTACTAAGATAGTAAGGTTATATGACAGAACGTTGTGGGAAAATATGGGTTATGGTGTAACAGAGGTTAGTTGTTTTTATTTTTTCATCATAGTGAGTTCAAGTGTACATCCAAACCAACAAGAAGTAGATTTCAGCAAAGGACAGGTAGAGTTTTGGAGTGGTCTAGCTAGAAAATCAATGGGATTTCCTAAAGAAAACTGTGAATAATGCATGTACCTCCAAGCTGATAGATTTAGACAACCTTAGTAAGATAGAGCAACTCAACATTACCCAGTCAAAATGCTCCCAAAGAAAACTGAAACTCCTGAAACGAATGTGAACAGACCTTGAAAAAAACACAATCACCCTAGTTATTACATGTTTGGTTTTTTTTCCACATCCTTCCACCACAAATGCTTGTTTTTCCAGTAGAATTGTACAAATTATGCATGTCACATTCAAGGTTATGGTCAAAGTTTTGAATTATTGCTTATTTTCAAGACACAAAATCTTTAATTAAACCATGGCTGTCTATGTTCTTTAAGATCCATTATGACCTTGTCAAAAACTGTGACTATTAGTGAGCAGCAATAACTTATACATTATTTTAATAGCAGTTTGCTTTGACACAGAATTAAAAAAAATGGTCTACAGCATATTTAAGTAATTGTTTTTTAATGTTTTGTGACAACTGTGAAAGTGAAGAACTAAAAGCTACAAATAGTAGCCTGCAACAAAAGCATTAATTTACTCAATGTGAAAGTCGAAAATGCACTTTTAACCTCAAGCGAGGAGCTGACAAATGGTTCTAGAGAGACATCAGGAAGCCAGAGACGAAAGGCAGGAAGCAAAAGTGAGCAAACTCGAGCAAGCTGAGCGAGGCAACTCAGGAGAGAGGCAACCTCGTCTTGTCAAGTAGAGAACAATCACAGAGAGGGAAGGAGGCAGACGAGCACAAAGAGAGGAATGGAAGGAACCTGACCATTGTGTCATCTGGGATCACTGAGCACTGTAATAGGCTTGAGTTTTGTCAGTCGGGCTCAGCGCGGGTCGACTCAGCTGCGGATTCCTCCATGCCAAAAGCAGCGCCTGGGAATAGGATTCCCCAGCGGACCCAGGAAATCTGAGAAGGTCTCACTTAGCTGGCTCTGGATGAAAGAACATTTGAAGTCTTGATAACTGGCATGTTCTGCATCCGGTGCCTCATAATGAAACGTAAGAACACCTGGTGTTAAACTTGATGTGCAATTCATATCATCGATTGCTCCTGTGTAATTTAGTCCAGCTATCTTTGTTTTATTGCAAATAAATATTTAATTTGACCCTTAAAATGCTCTCGCACTGCCCTTGAGAAAAACCAAATACACTCACGTATTTTCAAGACAAAGCCAATTCTGCAACTTTTTATTTAGTTATTATTATACAGCCTTTCACAACTACTGTGTTTTCAAATCGCAACATGTGTCTGTTTGAAATGATCTCATGTGCCTTTTAAGATTGGTCCAGTTCAGTTTTGGCCGATGTAGGTTTTGCTCTTATTGCACTTATTTTAAGAGATTTCTTACAACCAACAAAGTTTTTGGAATGGTCTTTTTTGTTTTTAGAGGTTTCATAAACATCAGACCATCTTATAAAAGATCTTACAGCCGTGTGAAATAATCTCATTCAAGTTTGGCAACTGTAGTTATTTCAAACGTTGAAGTAAAAAGGATCAAATGCAGTCTGGGCTCTTGAAACACTGACAGAGCCTTTTAATTTCACTTCAGACCAAAGACTGAGAATCAAATACTAACTTTTGCTTCACTAGGCACCAGTGACGCTTGCTGAAATTTTCTTATAGTGGCTAAAATGTACACAATACTGGACAAAACTCTCATTGACTGGTTATACAGACAAGCAACCGCGAGGGAAATTACACTTTAAAACTTTAAAAGTAATGATCATTTTTTATTTGTGCAATTTAACATGTTTTTATCTTCAAGATCATGACACCCTGGGCAATGAGCCATAATACCTATATCATAAACTGTGGCAGCAAATGGGTTTTTAAACAAGCAGACTCAAATGAGAAAACTTTGTGTGTGTCAGTCCCTGCATACAGGAAACACACAGGGCAGCCTGTGTCTGTGCTCTGAGGCCTCTCAGCTGGACTCACACAGATTTAAACATACAGTATCATGAAACAGCAGGGGATGAATCCTTGATCCCTGGGACTAATCCGTCTGCTTCTATCTCGCACTTATCAGGATCAGAGCTATCCTCTTTAACATCACCCACCGCCTTTCCAAACAAAAGGCAAGAACAGCAGTGGTAGGCGACAAAAACATCCTTAGTGCATAACAGTCCTCAACCAGGCAGACAGAGCTCTTTTTAAGTTGATAAAATTGTGTTTTGATATGTTACCTATGTAATTTTAGTGCTATTCTTTCACATGCCACAAGCAATATTTATTTTGTAAATGGTTAAACAAGATAAACAATTGGTTCAGGAAGTACAACCTGAAACCAGTAAAAATCTAGTCTTATAAAAGCAATAGAATAGAATCTGGTTGTATTTACAGGTTATTTAGATATAACCTTTTTAGTCCCACAGATTCAGGTGTTAAAATGTAAAAGGCAACTACTACCCACTTATTATGTAATTTTCTATTTATAATATATAGCTACTTACCAAATTATTCTAAATGTAAAAAGTAGCTAATTTTAGCTACTTAAACATTTATTTCAAAACTGTACATGAATATGAATGTACAGTACAAACGAAATGTACAAACGAAAAAGTATTTGACAAATTTCAGGTTTTGTCAAAAATCTTAAATTTTTATATTTTTCTGAAATAATAATAATAAAAAGTTGTAACCTACTGCTGCTAACTTCGTTTAAAACTATCTCATTTGTGAGCGGTATTAATGTCTCTGCTAAAGCAGTGAAATGGAAGCGTTACTGTCGTCCTTGAACAGCCAAATTTATAGGAGCGTCTGCGTTACACTTCTGCTTCTTTATTTTGTTTTGCTTTTGATTAACACCTGCTGTGACAGCTGCAGAGTGAGCAGTAAATTGTGTCAAAGGACTGTTTTCCATTTTGAAGGGAACACCCAAAGCCAGAGGCTGGCCTTTTGCTATTTTGCTGTATAGCTTTATTGGTCTATTCAGCTTGTGATTATGGGTGCACTCCTAAATTGTTTGGGGATAATGAAAGATTTACGACATAAATGGAAATGCCCATCTGCATGTGACACCAGACAGCCATTTATCAAGCTTTCTAAATGACAGTGTTGGCAGTGATATCACAGTGACCGTGATGAGACTCTAACAGTTAGCCGAACGAGAACACCCGCACATTAAAGGGCTCGTGTTTGCCTTGTAAATCCAATTTATTAGCCAAAAACAGCTTTTGTGTTTTCTAATGAGACATTCAGCTCTTCCAGCTCCTCGTTCATTTTTACGCTTATGCCACCAGTGGAGAAATCGAAGACTAAAGAGTTTTGACGGGCTCAAACAGACTGCGTGAGATCATCTAATTTCCTTCTGTTGTCTCATTTTTTTTTTTTTTTCGCTCTTCCTGTCTCTCTTGTGTTCCCTTCAGATGAATTCAAAGCCTTCCTGAAGCGGCTTCCCACCGACCGATTTTTAAATGTGTCCACGGTTGCCAAGTTCTGGTCAGCTGACCTGCCCCTGCAGAAGCGCTATGCTCAGCTGGAGGCCAGCACTGTGCTGGTCTTGGGAAAAGCCCAAAAGATAGTGAGGAAGCTCTTCACCCTGAGCAAACGCTGCCCCAAGCAAGCCCGCATAAGTCTGCCTCGAGAAAGGTAAGCTGCTACACCGTCAACTAACACACTAAAAGATTACAGTGTAATTTGTTACAGCTGAGACCTAATGTTCATCTTTTAAATCATCTTTAACTTTTTCTCTCTTTCGTTTTCTTTCTACACAAAGAAAGAAAACAATGCTGTTTTTCTAACAAATAAAAATCAGCATATAGGTGCTGAAAGCCTATATTTCCCATGCGGCACAAACATTTATGCATAGATTTAATATCTTTGAGACTTTGTTTAAGCTCAGGATGCAAAGAAGGAGCTCACCGTAATTAACAGACATTTGGCGTGTCAAAGATTTAATCATTCCCTTTCTTGTCACTTCATGATGTTGCTGAACAGTCTGGAAAAGGAATGCTGCTTAAAATCCAATCCAACCCAACATCCAGCAGTAGGCAATTTTTTTTTTATAAGGCATCCACTTGTTTGAGTTGTGATTTTTGCCCTGTTTGACTTCTTCCCCCTGTGCCAAAGCTCCAGGAAGAAGAAATTGTTTTTTTCCCTACTAGCCTAAATTTCTTATGCCATCAACTGACATGTTTCCATTAATTAGCCAAATAATGGCCTAAGTATTTTTTTTTCTTTTCTTTTTTGCCTAAAACATTGTTTAAAAAGAAAGAGGTGAGATTTCTATTGTGCCAAAATCACTTTTGGCAAAAAATGACTTTTAAGGCCATTAATTTAAGAATGTGACGATGTTGAACATGTTGCCATTTAACTTTTCAGGGAACAGAGAAAATGTCCACATTAGTCGTTTGTCTTGTCACCATGACAGCCCATTTTTATGTGGACCACATTAATTCACAAGCATTAAGTGCCCCAACTGAGGCCCCCCAACACTCAGTTGTGGTGTTGGGGGGCATTTAATGCAGAGATATGTAAATATAAAGAGATATGTTATCCTGCTATAAAGTTTTCTTAAAGTTTTCCTCTTCAAATTATATTTTGGAATAATTCCATTGTGGATAAAGACGAAACATGGAAGGCTGTAAAAAGAAAGAGAACAGAAAAAAGTTCTCAAAACAGGAAATTGGATGTGATCAAGCTGGAAGGAAGCAGAAACAGTAGGGAAGCATAACGGACTGGAACACACTGATCTGGCGAAGAACCAGGCAAACTGAGCAGATAATACGGGGAGCAAGGTAATGCCCGACACAAAACCAGTAATTGCCAATTAGAGACCGGCGTGAGGCAAAGAAAGGATGCAAAACTAGCTGGAAGCACAGCAAGTCAAAAATATGACTGGGTTCAGGAAAACCAAATTTAAGATCAAATAAAAAGAAGTTAACTAGAAAATCAAGCAGACTTTTAAATAGCAGTTGTGAATGATAAAAAAAGAAAAAAAAGAAAAAAGTTGTTGTTTCCAAATGTTCTGGCTTAACAATGCGAGTACAAATGCATTTTTCCTGTTCATACGCTCAGTAGCATATCTTTTATTTCAAAATTAACATTATGACAACAGAGATTGCAATTTGAACTTTTCTACTCTGGGGTACGTCGGGTTAGGTTAATCATTCTATACCAGGAGGAAACGGTCCTCCTGCAGACAAACTTAGTTCCCGACTTATATTTTGTTGTTAGTAATTAAAACACCTGAACACAGAGAAGATTTTGGCACATTTAATGTAATGTGTAACTAACAGAATAAGTTCAAAATGTACAGAGTTCCTCCAAACAATGATCAACTGATAGTCTACATCACTGGGAGTAAACAAGAAGATCAAGGGACAAAGCCGAACTAAATAATGACTCAAACATCAAAACACAAGGATCTACTAATATTCAGAAAGTTGGTTAGATGGGTAAATTAGTCTGGCAGGCAATTACTTGGTGCAAGAATGCATCATTTACAGAGAATATCATTCTATGTGTGGACAATGGAACAAGAATTTCAGAGGTAAGTTAATTTTATTGTGAGATGCATTTTAAAATCTTATTGCATTTATATGAACAGTGGTACGTGACTGAAAGGGTAGTTGTCTCCTGACGGCACTGACAGACTTTTCATACAAGCTTTTACTGATGTGTCTTCCTTCTCCTTCCTAACAGGCCTGTTGGCTTTTGGCTGGGCACGGCTCAGTCTCTGCTCTACTGCAACGAGCATGGAGTCCTGGGGACGTTCTCTGAGGAGGCTAAAAGCTGCACATGTCCTGTGGACCAGCCCACCTGCCAAGGAGCAATCCCCTGTGTTGTGGGCACCTCTCCCAACTCCTGCTCCCAGTGTGCCACCGACAATGCCACCCGATGCGGAGCCTGTCACCATGGCAACATCCTCCATCTTGGTTCCTGCCGTCCGAGCGTTGGGGCCTCGCTGGACCATTACCTGAATTTTGACCTGGACATGCCAGATGCTGAGGTTCTCGGAGCTTTTAATTTCCACATTTACGCAAATCCATTAAAAAGGCAATGTGAGACAAAAGATTCAATTTTAAACATATACTCTGCTAACATTTGAGATGTCCTTAGCAAACCACGCACCAAGATTACATGCTGTGTAGCCGTCAACAGGTTTCTGGCATAATCATTGGATATACTACATGTACTAGTCTGTCATTGTTTCCTGGGAGTGACATGGTTTTAAGCATAATCCACAAATTCTGAAATGGTTCAGGGTGGAGCTTTGGTAATGCAATTCCAGGGGATTTATTCCGAAACCAGTTTGGATGTGTGTTGAGTGTCATTGTCCAATGGCATCCAGGTTTCAACCATCTGACCTAAACCTTCACCCTTAGAACAAAGGACCTTGGTTTGGATGTTCAGGAACAACACAGGAACCACCAAGGTTCAAACCTTTGAGTTGAGGGTTGCGTCTTCATATTGAACTACTGGCAGACATGGACTGAGCAAATAGTGACCTAGGAAAAAGGCACTTGCTTCAAAATGGACACCTTTAAGCTAGCCTTAAACTTTTTGCTGCCCACGTGGTAAACCCAAATGGTGTCTGGAGAAAATAAATATTGCCATGCAAGGCAAAGACTATGCGATGCTTACCACAACATGAAGCATGTTTGGAAGAGGCATGGTGAGGCTATCAAACTAAATACACTGTACAAGCTGCCAAGCTTGGTGGTGTAAGTTGTGCTGTTTCACAAGCCTGGGAACTGTTGCAGTGCACAACGTGGATGGAGTTATAGAGAGGGAGGAACACAGCCATGGTGTTTTCAACTTCCCCTTAAACCACAAGGTTTAAGGGGAATTAAGGGGATATTGTCTCGAATAACTTTCCAGGAATCCTCCATGGTTGAAAACACCTCCATGGTGTTTTCAACTTCCCCTTAAACCACAATGTATCTGGTTGAAACCTAGACATATTAGATACTCCAAAAGGGTAAAAATCACAAAGACACCTTTTGGAATCGATGGGGCATCCAAAGATCAAGCTTCAGGACTGACTGTGTTCAAATTGTACAGGGTGTGTTTGAAAGGCAAGTCCTTGTTAGGAAGTTAAATCTAAAATATTTACCAAAAAGAGCAGATACAAAGACTCAGGCATAGATATGCAAGAAACTTTGTAACAAAAAAGATGTAATTACAGTGTAATTTCCAAAGGGGCATCTAATCAAACTATTGGTAGGGGTTTATCTTCAAACTGTGACCATATGGGTCACCCATTTTGTTTAATTCAAGTTGTCAGTTGTGTTGTCATTCTAGAAAAAAAGTCAAAAAATTTCTCTTTATGTAAAAATTATGACTTTCATTGAATACTGAATATGTAAGATTTCCAAAGGCAGATTTTATACTATGATGTTTCTGAAACCGTTTCCATGAAGACAGAATCACTAATGCTGTGAAATCCCTTGACATCATGGTCACTGGGAACAAAATAAGTAGATCGAATTATTTTATTTTAATTTATATTTGCTTAGATTACAAAAATTACTCCAATATCATTTTTGCTGTCTTCAAGATCAGAAAAGGTCAGTTTATAGGAAGGTTTTTGAAAGTTCATGGTGACTTTTGGTTTCTTCACATTTTCCATATTTGTGATTATTTTTCAGTTAACCTTAGAGAAATACAACTTCAGAGTCATATCAGAAAATGCATTCTTTCGTGTAAGTACGCTCTTGCTTATCTTCTCGTTCTGTCCTAGGTGAAGTACTTGCTTCAGCGACTCGACAGCAGAATTGAGGTCCACGCCATCTACATCAGCAATGACGTCCGCTTGGGAAGCTGGTTCAATCCTGCCTGGAGGAAAAGGATGTTACTTACACTCAAGAGCAACAAGAACAAATCCAACCTCATCCACATGCTAATGGGTATTTCTTTCCAGATATGCTCAACTAAAAATTCGACACTGGAACCTGTGCCTGTCATTTATGTAAATCCTTTTGGGGGCAGCCACTCGGAGAGCTGGTTCATGCCCGTGAATCAGCCCGAATTCCCTGACTGGGAGAGAACTAGACTGGACAGCACTCCCAATGCGCAGTGTTACAACTGGACACTGTCACTGGGGAACAAGTGGAAGTCTTTTTTTGAAACGGTCCACATCTACCTACGGAGCCGCATCGTCACGGACGATCCGACGGTGAACGAAACTCTCTTTTACGAACCTTTGGATTTGGATGATCAGACGTCAAACTTGGGCTACATGAAGATCAACACTCTGAAAGTCTTTGGATATAGCATGCACTTTGATCCTGAAGGCATCAAGGACCTGATTCTCCAACTCGACTACCCCTACACACAGGGCACGCAGGACGCTGCCTTTCTGATGTTGCTGGAGATGAGAGATCGGATTAACCGTCTGTCTCCACCGGCGCCACAGCCACTTGACCTGTTTTCTTGTCTGCTGCGGCACCGCCTCAAGCTGTCTGCAGGAGAGGTGGCACGAATCAAGGATTCTCTGCAGATCTTCAACTCCAAGCTCCCCAATGCTTTTCCAGAACCTGACCTGGCCCAGCTTTGCAGCTAGCTAGATTAGCACTCTTGGTTCAGGAGTTTTACTGCACCCAGAGTGGAGTTGCTGCTTCATGGACAATCCTATGTTGGGTACACAGAAGATTAACCTACTCCGAAAGTCTTATGCTGGGCCTTTCTTTTCTTTCACTTTTTTCATTGGTTGGTAGGTGCAACTTGTTTCTTCTGTAGAGACTCTGCTTTACCAATCGGATGGAGTACTTTTGCTATTACTGCCGTGCTTTTGGTGAACTCTCTGACCGGACCGGGTCAACCATCTTATCTATTCTCAAAAGTCTGTTATTTTTGTTTGTTTTGAACTGCAGAGATACTGTAATCTCTGCCAAGATTTGAGATTTGATCTTAGGAAGAAGAACTTTAGAGTGGAGTTGGAAAAATGTGTCAAAAGAAGAGGATTTTCCTTTTATAACTATTTTCGTTGGAAAAAGAACAATTGGGTTGGGGATGGAGAGTAGTTATATTATCCATGTGGTGAATAAGTTATGTTATGCTTAACAGTTTGAAATTTGATAACCCTGACCCCTGCTAATGTCTTTGAGAATTTATTTTTAATCCACATCTTCCATTCTATCTGGCATTTTAAAACGTATATCTATTATCATCCAAACGAGAAGCCTGTTAGTGATGTTCTGTTCATGGTGGTGTGTCTGTGCCAAAAGCAGAAGAACACATTGGCAAATCTGAGTGGAAAAAAACATTGGCATATGCTGTCTTTTCTTACTCTTTTAACCTGAAAGTGGCAGAAAGAAATCACGTGACGTGATAACAAGGGGGATCTGTGGATGTAGTGCTGTAAATAATGCTCCATTTAATTCAAGATTGTGGACAAGTGCACATTGCTTTCTAGATAACCGAGTAAAAGACCAAAAAAAATGTTTATAACAAAACAGACTCATGCCTTATATGGAAAGTTAATGTTAAAACAAGAAGCACATTTAATTTCTGTGTTTGGTTTTGAAGCAAAAGGTTGTTTCGCTTTTTATATTTCTACCAGGACAGAACAACAGACAGAATCTCCAGAGTATGTGATGATGTAGCTTTTCTATGTACAGCAAATGCCAGTCACATTTTCTGCTCTTGTTTCAATTCAGTGTTGTGGAGGAATTTGAATCACTTTTCACAGTGCCCACCAGTACTTGCACTATGTAACTGTTCTGCAAAATCTCCAGTTATACAAAATCTTTGTAACTGATGGATCTTTTTTTTTTTTTTTTTGCTTTGAATATGGTTTTCAAAGTTTTAAACAGCTTGGTTTAGTCTCATGTTTTTAAGTCGGTATTTGCTTTTCGTCAATCTAGCTTTCTTTTTTTCTTCTCTCTTTATGTGGGTCACACTTCTAGCAGCAGTTATCACGGCAAACGCACGGTCAGAAAGTTTATCTCGGGCAGTAAGGGTCCCTTCAGAGTCGCAGACTTACGAGTATGACACTTGATATGATGGTACATTTACTTTGCCAATTTCTCACAGTAAACCCTGTATGTCATTTTCAGCTGTTCTGTGCTCAGCTTGCTTAAGTAAAAGCAAAGTGTTTTATCTACTTTGGAGTTTGTTCTTAATTTCTAAAAAAAAAAAAAAAAAAAAAAACCTGCTTTCAAAACCTTGTATAAGAGTAGATTATAAATGTTGTTTATTGGCCTCTGACTCACAACTTATCAGCCTCAAGATAATACACACGTCACATTTCCACAACAATCTAGGAAATATAGCAGCATATCTTCACACACCATTGAAACAAAAGGGAGACAAGCCATAGAGTGACGAGGGTGAGAGTTTGAATAATTAAAACGCAGAGAAATGTGTAACCATTTCTTCTAGCTGTTTGCAGTTGGCATGGTAACTTAGCACGACATTTAACAAATTACGCAGAATTTCCTATTTTGAACTCGGAAGGAGTTCAGCTCGGGTGCGACCTCGTTCCCAGATTCAAATTTCAACTGGCCAGGAAAACTAAAAGCTGTAAGAGAAAAGCTTTCAAAGAAATACTGAAGAATGTCACGAAGAGCTTTTTGTAATTGCCATCATCAATATATCCTCCATATATATTAATATATGTTCAGTCACCTTCTAGTGGTAGAATGACTTGATTCTTCTAATCAAATTAGTCAAAATTATTTCTCCCAATGGTTACTATCTGATTTTTTTTTTTTTTTTACCCCAGGAAATAATGTTAAAATAAATGTAAGAATAAGTCACTCTTCCGAAACAGCTCTTTGGAACAGATAGATTATCTGAATTACACTTGATTATATTGCTTTGAACAAAACCACTGATTGGCTAAAAAGTTGCTCTCCTTTACCATTTGATGACCTCTGCTTTTTATTGCAGTGCAAATTATTAGGAGACTAATCACTCCTCGCGCTCATGAACATGCTAAGCATCACTGTGATTGACATTGCAAGATCATCTTTAGTTATTTTACTCCTTGAAACAGTGAAAGGTCATTTTTGCTGGAGTTGCATAAGTTCGTGAACTTGCTCAGTATTTTTTTTCTAAGAGAAAAAACAAGAAGTAATCTGCAAATTAAGCATCGGCGCCACTTGCTAAAAACACATTATCCTTCTGCTCCCTTGTTAAACCTCCTAATGAGTGAATAAAGAGAAGCTTTCAAACTGTTTTTCCACAAGAAGTGGGATTTTTTATTTTTGTTTGAAATTTTAATTTAGAAATCATTATTTTTCAGGTTTTGTTAAATAAGTTTGTGGTTCTTCAAAAAAAAAAAAAAAACTAAAGCACAATTTTGTGTTCATAGTATTACAATAGCAAAGTTAAGAAATTCAAATGAATAGATTGTCTCTGCTAATAAGTTATCTGTTAACTTTTATTTGAAGGTTGTTCTTTTTTCTATTGCCATTTTCTTAAATTCTGAGGTCATTAATATATTCCAGTCATTTACTGTGCCGGGGTTCTCTTATGACTTGCTCAAGGCCAGAGATCACTTTAGTGAAATTTATTTAGCTTTTCTTCAGGTGAACAAAGATGGCAGGTGCAGAATACATACAAGGACGTCCAAGGCAGGTTAAAATCAGACAAACAGCAGTACCTTCAATGCACGAGTCAATCACCTTCTATGTGACGTCTCAGGAGTCCAGCCACAGACTGCCCCCCTGTGGCGCAGAGCCCTGCTTTTAAAGCCACAGGCTCCGCCCACAGAAAGACCAAACAAGCAAACAAAAAACAAACAATTACTTCTAACTCAAGTAAACTCTTAAAGGATACATAATAATAAAAAATAAATAATAATAATAATAATAATAATAATAATAATAAAGAGAAAAAAAATAAACTGGTAATCAAAAATACCATACTCAATTTAATAGAAAACACTCAGTACGTTCTGATGATTACGTCATCACATGACTCCCTCCTGGTGCGCCACAATCCGGAAATAACCCTGCTTGAAAACAAAACCGGGAACATGTTTGGAAGTGAAAACAGGTTAGGATGGATACGCTAACTGAAGCAGGAACACCGCGTGTGCACCCACGATGAACCGCGGCAGTTTAAGCTGCAACAGAAGTAAGTTAGCGATTGCGTGTATGTGTGTGTGCGGCGTGCTCGCATGTTGACACGGACTTATAACATATTCATAACTCCGAACTAGGTATCATCCTATGTAGCATGTAGCTTAACAATACATAGATAAATGAATAAAAGCTTATTATTCCTACAATTTTCTTTTCCCCATGAACAATAAAGCAATGCTGCAGGTATTTCAGCTGTGGGTATTTGCAGACCTGACCAAGCGCACATCCAGTGTCTGTGTGGGTGTGTGTGCTGACAAGCATGACTCCGATGTGTAGGAGGCACAGGGACCGACTGAGGTGCGCGTTAGCTTCAACATACTGAGTGCGTCCACTCGGTGAACTATTATCATTCATTAGAGCTGGCTGTCAACCTTCCACTCACTCTCTCACCTTTTCTCCGGCTCTTCTCTCTCGTAATGCCCTTCAGCAGTCTGCTAAGAGCTGTCATTCTGTCAGCCTTCCATCAGCCTATTGATTCACTGATCTTTGTTAGACCACGGGCAAATGCTTGCATGTCTATTTTACTATATAGTACCACTTCTTTTTTTTTTTTTTTTTACTAATCCATCCACTACCTGATGGATTCTGTAGCCACAAAAACTCAGCCAGACTACAAAGAAACATTAGTGGTGTTGCATAGATTGTTTTAAAGAGATGCTTTTTCAGTTTTAAAGGATGATCTTTAGACTTTGAAGCCCTTTTATTTTGCTTACTCTGACTTTGGCTTCATGTCCCCCCCGCCAACCCCCTTTTATTCGATTAAAAATACTTTAGCATTTATGGAATGCTGACTTGTCCTTTCCTACTGGAGCTGTTGGCTCACAAACACTAAGAATGCCTTTTCAAAGATCGGGATTGGGGGGGGGGGGCACAAAATGTGTTATTTTGAAAAACAGAAAAATAAAAAGAGAAGTTTTGTAACTAAAAAAAAATATATTGGACTGGCAGGTTTCAGACAAAACACATTCTATCGAGAGAGCAGAATGGAATCGAGAAGCAAGCAGGAAACGATGTGAAAAGAACAGATCGATATGAAGAACTGAGTCCAGAAACGTACATAAATGGAGAGCCAAGAAAGGTGCAACAGCAGGACAAGAAGAACTTGACAACAACCGTAAAACAGAGGGAAACTAAGCAAAGTAAGCATGACATGACTAAAACAATTATAAAAACATGACACAACTGAGAAAAATAACAGCTCAAAGTAATTGCAACAAAACAAAGCCAGTAGATCGAACATGCACATAAACAGTGGTGTGAAAAAATGTGTGATCCCCATTTTTTGCATGTTTGTCACACTTCAGTGTTTCAGAATTTCAAACCAATTTAAATATTAGTCAAAAACAACCTCTGATGTAATCATATTTAAGAAACAACAACAACAAAACAGATAGCACACATACCACGTTCTAAATAGCCTCACTCATTATCCAAATAAGGCCATTTTTGCCAACGTACATCTGCCTGTCTGTCTTGATTTAATGAAGATTAGGACTGGCCAACCTGAAGCAGTCATGAAAACAATGTCTCTGGATGCTCAGTGTTTGAAAGTGTTTTCTGTCCACCTTTTTGAATATTCACAAACCAACAACACAATTAACATGAGCAGGGTATGAAGACATTTCTCTTTTTTCTTAAGCAGGATGGACGTCACTTTGTCTTTTATTTTATTTCATTGTTTTTCCGGGCGCCACTGATTGGTGACTCATTTAAAAGTTCCACAACTCTAACATGTCCTTTTTTTTGGTTCAGTGAAATGTTTGCTTTCTAACCAGAACTCGTCACCCTAAAAAAAATATATAATATATACATATATATATATATATATAGATATAATTTTTTTTTTTTTTTTGGACAGTAGGTAATAAACTCTGTCTTCAGCGAGCTTTTGATTTGATTCTTTCTTTGATACATTTTCATCAAAGCTACAGTTTTTGTGGCAGTGAAACAGTTACAAGATGACAGAGCCCCTGCTATGTTTTATCAGAGGTTGGATGATTTTTCACCTGCAAAACTGATGCAACACCCTAAATGTTATCCCCACGGCTTTCTCTCCTCTTTGAGAATTTCGACATGAAAATTGTTTAAAAGAAAAAAAAAAAAAAAAATGTTTTTCCTGAACTTCTTCATTTCTGCTTCCTCTTTCTTTAATAAATGATGTGTTGAAATTGTCAGCGGGTGGTTTAAACACTTGAGGGTAGACGACAAAAGTGAAGACCAGCTAATTTATAAATGAAAACCAGAAAAATTAATCGAATAGATACTTTCTTTTTCCTTTAGCTTTCTGGTAGTTTTAGTTTGTTGAGTCTGCCTCGGACCATCTGATTGTTTTAATTCAGTAACACGCATTCAATACAGGGTATTAAAACTGCAAATTTTAATAACTTGTATTGAACAGACATTGTGTTTTGTAGGAGCACAAATCAAAATGTACTCTATGGTAGTGATGTGGAAGGAAAATAAAATTATCAGACGTTTTTACATAAGGAGGAGTTTTGTGGAGATGGGCGGCGCTTTATGAGATAAAATGTCCCTGAATGACTTCAAGTGGGATTCACGGATTTCTCAGACATCCATGAAAGAATCAAAGCTACACTCCAGATATGATTTTGATGAGGGAGTAACATCATAACATAACATAAAGCTCAAAAAGGCCATTTTTGAGCACAATATTCCCCACCTTTAACTTGGATTATAAAACTTTACTGCAATAATAACTTTTTTTTTCTGCTGCTGAAGTGCTGCAAAGTCCTACTTTGCCTTAGATTTTACTTTTGACTGACCCTCATTTCTCACATATATCTCTTGCTCTCACACCGCTTTGTCACTGAGAACAACAAGGAAATGAGAACAAGCAGCGCGTCTCTCGTTTACTGGGTTTTGTCCGGTCCAACAGAGGAACAAATGCAGCTCGACCGTTGAAAAGGCTCATGCTGGTTTTGCCAGAAATGTATCGGAACACAAAGTCCGCTGCAGCTTCTCCCTGTACCTGGCAGCATGCTGCAGCCTATGTGTTGACTCATAACGGACATGTCCAGAAAACAACACATTCATATTTTCTTTTACAGCATGTAGATGGCTGGGAACTGTGCACCGCTTACAAAGATTGTAAGATTTTTTTTTCTTTACTTTCATTTGGCTCAGTAATATTCAGATACAAGGTTCAAGCCGTGGTTTTGGTCTTTTTTTTTTTTTTTTTTATCAAAATCTGCACCTTAGATGCCACCCTGTTGAGTTGATCTTGTTTGGCCCATTTTAAAATTTGGCAGCAAATTGGTTTTGTGCAATTTGCTAATGGTAAATCTTAGTAATGTTGAATAGCCTGGTTAATTTTACACTGCTGGACAGATTTTCCCATGCAAAGTTGCTTTATTCAGCAAAAATAACTCCGTCTTTTTCTCTCTGCAACAAGGAAGCAAGGAATTCCACCAAACATTATTAGAATGTACTGGAAAAAAATCTCCAAACCATTTGGACTGTTCTAACTAAAGCTCTGGACCCTTATTGACAGTTGTCGCAGATTTTGAAAAGATCAGGTGTTCACATTAACAGACTGGTTTTAGAGTCCCGACTAAAAGGCCAACTGCACGCATGAAACTCTAGAGGAAAATCTCGTGACGACGACATTTTAAAGAAATAAACATGGCAGTTGGTGGCAGTAACAGAAGATAATCTCAGACTCAAACACAGATTATGTTTCTGTTGCACTACTTCATGAAATGAAGATCTGGAAGAAACAAGCAAACTCGACAGTGACAGGAGAATGGGGGAAATGGCATTTACTGTAAAAGATAATAAAAGGAATTGACAGGAAGTAAATGAAACTGGTTGGCTTTTTTTCTGCTGGGGAGATGTCCTGCACCATGAAACAGAATGTAATATACCTGAGAGAGGACCTGGAGAGAAGATCTGATTAAAAATTACTAAAGACAGAAATGAATACAGTTGTATTAATAGATATTGAATTTTTAGAGTGAGGGGGTCACTGGCACTAGGAGCGTTGGGGGGACAGCGGCGGCAGAGCAGGAGCTACTGTAAAACTGATTTAAAATGTATTCAATTTTAAATTATTTTCCTGTGCAAGTTTGAAAAAAAAAAAGATATAAATATAAACAGCTTTTGCTGAAGGATTGTGATCTTGGTATTATTTCCTTTATTTAACCAGGTAAGCCCCGTTGAGATCTAGATCTCTCATTTTCAAGAGGGACCTGGGCAGAAGTCTGCAATACACAGCAACTTGGTTACAAAATAAAACTAGGACTAATATAGCAGTGATACTGTTTAATAGAATCTCTATTTAAGAATCGCTCGAAATAAATCCAATGAAATCAATTCTGACAACTTGACAGCACCCTTTACATATATATCAGAAATTACAACATTTTTTTGATATGCGGCCTGTGCCTGTTTCCTTCACCGGTCTGCTGTATCGTAGTTTATCTAATGACGATTGTTGTAAAAATATTCCATAATCCTGAAAGTGCCATCAGGCTGACAAAGACTTGTCTCAGACTTTTTTTGTCTTTTTAAAAAAAAAAATATATATTATTATTATTTCTTTCATTGATCGAGACAGATAGATCAGAAACAGTAAGTGCTGTTAAAAACGTTTAACCAGTACATGCTGTTTTTCAGTCTTGGATTAGCTAGCTTTTTTTGGGATGAGGAGCTGAAAAGGATAAACTTGGTTCATAGCCTTCTGTACAGTCTGGCTCAGGAGAGTCCAACGCTAGAAGAACGATGTGGACTGAGGTGACTCTGAGAAACCCGAGAGTTTAATTGTGTTATTGTGTTAGCTGCAAAAACACAAACTCTTACCAAGTAATTTTGGTCTAGTTTCTAGTCCGTGTATCTTAGTACACTTGAAATAAGAAACTGACTTAAAAGTAACTTTTTAGCAAGACATACAGGCTTGGTTTAAGTAAATACTTGTTCTATTGGCAGATAAATTGACTTTTAACATAGGAAAAATATCACGTTATAAGTAAAATAATCTCCCAATGGAACTAGAACTTTTTCATCAACATTAAGATTTTTTTAATTTATTTTAAACAAGCCTCTGTATTTTCCTGAAAAGTTACTTTTAAGTTAGTTTTGTGTTATTTCAAGTGTACTAAGATATTTGCACTAGAAAGTAGACCAGAAACACTTGGTCAGATTGTGTTTTGCAGTGTATGAGTTTTGAATTGGTCTGACTGTGTGGCTGTGCAGTCAGTTCACTGCAGATCTGCAGCAAACTAAGTGCTTCGCTAAGTGAAGATAAGATTGTTGTTTCAAGGGAAGCATAAATATTTGGCGGTTACAACTGTGTGAAAAAGAAAGCCTGATGTTTTGATGTGTACTTTTATCAGAGTTCAAAGGCATTTTTTTAATCAGTTTTCTTCAATGTGCTGACAAGAAAAAAATGCTCCCTGCAACTCCAGTGAATTTGTTATGTGACCTTGTCTGTACTTAGTCAGATGTAATGAATGTGTTTGCCAAGTGACCCTCAGGAAAAAGTCAGTGGAGGAAAAACTAATTTTTAGATAATTCTGCAAGCTGTCATGTGCCTGGGAGAGACCCAGAACTTTGCGATCCATCAGTTGTTGATAGATGTGCCGCCGATGCTCTTGCTGACTAGCTTCCCCCGTGACGACACGGTGGTTTGTCAAGACAGGGTCAAACAATCGCAAACCTTTTATTCGAAATTCCGCCTGACCCTTTTGCCAAACATGAATCTTTTTTCTGGATACACTGCTACTAATGTGATTTCAAAGTCATTTCAAACCTTCAAATGCGCACAGTTATTGATGATTGCGTCAAATGACCTAAAGGCACTAGGAGTTTGCAAACTTGCATGCACACGCCGGTCGTTTTCACCGACTTCAGCTCATTAAATTCAAAACAGTCTGACTTTCAAAACATCATAAATCAATTCAGGACTAGTAGCCCAACACTCCTCACCTTCCAATTCGCTTCCACTTTCTCTCAACGTTATCTACCCTCCATCACTCCCTCCAAGTCATCTCCTACCTATTGCCTCATTTTCTCTGTCTCTCTCTCTCCTTCCCTGCGTGCTTCTCTGGGAGGTCCAGGAAGTTTGCAGTATGCAGACTAAATAGTCCTCTGATGGATTAGCTGTCTCTTGCAGGCCTGAAGATTAGCCCAAGGGCAAACCCACTTCTGTTTTTGTGGGTGCCATGTTGAAGATGAATAACTTTTTATTAACTCAATTCAGAGTGACTCCTTCCACACCTCATTATGGGAAAACAGGACAAAAACAAAAAACAAGCACCTCCAGCTGGCCAGCGTTCGCTCTCTACCCCCATCTCTGTCACACTCCCTGCCTTTCTGCTCATCTCTAGCCTTCCCCAGCTGATAAACTTGCAATCTGATGCAATGTGACACTGCACATTTGGTTCTTGTTTTGCGCCGTGACAACTCAGGAAATTGACTTCTCGGTTTACAAAAATACCTCTGCAGCCTGCATATTAGAGGACATTTATCTTGCAATAAGGAGAGAAGAGTAATTGAGATTTTGTGATTTCATTATCTAGAAGCACAGGGCTTTTTCTTCATGCAGTGTTGGGTTGCATATTCAAAGCAGTCACATTAGGAAAGTTAAGTCAGACTTTCTGTTTGGTAATTTGTGTTCCTTCTTGGTTCTTTTCTCATTTGCCTACATTACAACAACACACTTCAGTGTATTTATTCGGGTTTTATGTGCTAGACACATCTTTTAGGATATAGACCAACTGGATTTACACATTTATGGACTTAAATAGTTGCCAGATTTTCAAGCCAAACATCTGTTGGAAAGTATATCTTAACCTTTCTCAGAGTCCCAATTAAATTTCAGTCTGGACTATGACTTGACTCTCTAAATATCAATACAATCTGAACCTAATCTTTTCATTGCAGCTCCATCTGTGTATTTAGAGTAGCATTCAGATAAACCAATGTCCAAGTATTTAGTTTTCTCGCTTTTTGTTGTTTGCTTTCAGGATTGCTCCATCCATCTTCCTATTAACTGACTGGCTTCTCTGCTCTTGTTGAAGAAAATTATCCCCACAGCACAATCCTGATACTCCCTAATTTGTTGTGGATGTGGGAGATGTCTAGTTAGTTATTCACCTCACATGTATTTTACAAGTTTTGGAAAAAAGATTAAAAAAAAATTCTCATCTGATCACAATTCCCACCTCTGTTGGTTTGTGGTGTTGCTTACATGGTTTGTGGCCAGAAATGTAACGGATCATATCTATTGAGCCGCTGCACTATGTATTTTTCAGGCGCATAGTGCTACTTTATAGCGCAATCAAGTGACTTTGTTACCTTCAGTTGTTATAAAAAGCATCTGTAGATGTCAAACATAACTTAAAAGAAATTTGAAATTGTCCTGTATTGCTTTAAGAAGCTCCTCCTCTTTCCGACACTCTGCCTTCATCACGTCATCACATCAGTTGATGGCGTGATGCTGGTGGAAGCTCAGCTGGAGACTTCGGCTCCAAGGAGGATCCTTGTGTAAATAGACAGCACCTTGAATGAGCAAACATTTGGGGTTCTGTGAATGGTTGCCACGGGAGAAGGATTTGTCAAACTTGAATAAAAGAATCAAAGGAACCCTCAAGGTATATTTTTGATAAAAGAACATAATATGAAATGTAAAAAAAAAATAAATAAATAAAAAGTTAATTTTACACAACACTTCAATTCTGTTGTGCTGTTTCAAACAGGTGCACAAACTCTTTTGGTGCTTCTCCAAATGAGAAAGAGAACAAGCACAAGGTGAAGTGCTCAGCAGAGAGCATATACAGTATTTATTTTACCTCCAAGTCACACATTTAAATTTTTTACGTGGAAGATATTTTTGAAATCCTCTTTTAGTATCCTTTTCCTGCCACTTTAACCCTTTCATGCATGAATTATAATCCTTTGTGTCAGGATTTTTTCCCCCATTTTTTTTTTAATTTTCTTAAGGCATAAAAAAGGTAGGAAAAAAATAATAAAAAGTTTTTTATTTTTTTTATTTTATTTTTTTAGGTAATTAATTGTAATTTTCTCCAAATACAAAGTTGTTATTTGAAAAATACATCAGTAGTATTGTTCTTTAGGGATTATCTGATGTCACAATATTTTCTTTTTACCTGCAAGAATCGACCACAGTAGAAGGAGGGACCGGGTCGGTCGGCATGCTTTATTGTCTGTCGGCCATATTGGATTTAACAAAAAATAATTTCTTGCATTTGCAGCTGATGGCCAGAAGTTGATGGTGTATTTTATGATGCATTAGTGTCCACTTCAGTGGTCTGTGTGCATTTATGACATAAAAATCCACAAGAAGCACAAGAAGATGGCTTTTAGACGGCTGTCCACTGTAGTGACCACCACTCGTGTCCCTTCACATAAAATATAAACATAAATAAATCCCATTTTGGTTTTAATATTTAAAAAATTAAATACTTTTCCAGCTTTGGGTTTGAATACTTTTGTAAGGCACTGTATGAGTCAAAAACTAAAGGCATTTATCTCTTGGTTGTGTTTTCACCTGAGGCTCTTCCAGGCACATTCGGAATGCTTACTACCAAAAAAGATTCACCAGCTCCTGTTTGTGTGCGTTTGTTGTCAGACGAGGTGCAGAGGAGGAAGTAAAAGGGCATCAGGGACCTTGCTCAAAGAGAAGCAGAGAAAGGGGGAAATAATAGATCGAAGAGGAAGCAAAAGTCTGCTGTCCGATCCCTTTCCGTGCCCTCTGTTTCTTTGAGAGAGATGAGCAAAAACACAGGTCTTAATGTCGATGAAGACGGGGCCCGGGCAGCCACAGCATAGGATGCAGACCAGCTGAGCAAAGGAGGTCAGAAACTGCATCACAAATTGTCAGGGGAGATTAACTGGGAAGTGCAGAGACAGTAACACACCATGTCTACTAAGTGAATACAAAACTTGCAAGGAAGAACCCTTGGAGAAATGCTCCTGCCCGCACTCGTCATTCAGATGAGAGAATAAATGAAAATACAGCTGTGCATTTCAGTCGGATTTACATTTTTTGCATTTCGATGACTTTCTTGAATGTGTAAATCCAGACCTGCTTGTACTTCAAGCCAGGAGTGAAGGGGTCGGAGTTAGAAACAAAACAGTGCAAATCTTCTGCATAATGCACTTTTAGCAACTGTTAAATGCCTGTTGGTGAAAGAGAATTACCTTAGAACTAGTATTCTAATGTTGAGCGTTTTTAATGGACAGTGAACAAACTCTCAGCAGGTGTGGACTCCCGATGTTTTCCCCAGGGGTTTGCTTCAGTTTAAAATTCGAAAAGCTGCCCCTGCAATCAATTCCAGGGCGAGAGCTCAGCGGGAGTTTGTGACCGTTTTATAAGCTTTAATTCTCCACACAACAGCAAAGGTAAGAGGGGTCGCTTGTAATAGCGGTGATATGGTCAAATATTTGGTCGTAAAAGTGGCTGGATAATTTAAATGATTTCCTTAAGCAGAGGGACGTTTAAGCTTCTATTTTGTGATTTGAAGAACTGCTACTGATGTAATTAGTCCTGTATGAAGCGTCTGTGTCCTAAAACAAAAAACAAAACAAAAAAATAATAATAATCAGGACTTGATTTTCTCCACAAATTGTGCTGCTTTCCACGGTAGCAGCTGTAAGAATTGCTTTCTCCTTGTGCTTTTATAAAATGGGTAGGATGTGTGTTCTTGTCCCCATTGTTTCCTTAGAAGAACTCAGATATTGATCAAACTGTCTAAGATCAGAGAAGTTGTACATATCCGCAGACCATGAAGGGGGGGGGGATTTATCTAAATTCCACATATCTAATTCAGGTGAGGGTAAAGGAAAAAAAAAAAAAAAAAAAAAATCAAACCTATAACAAAGACTATAGCTTTCAAATTCACTGTGTTAAAGTGTCAGAGACAAAGAGGCAACAGGTTTAAATGGGGTTACAGAATGTGAACAAAAAATATTAAAGTGCGCTGTTTTTTTGTCTTGTTTTGTATATATTTTTGATAAAAACTCAGATGAAATGGATACCTTGTGCCCCAGGGACTGTGCACATGTCAAGCTCTGAGATCTGTGATATGCTAGTAAAATGGTCAATTTCCTCAGTGATGCTGCAAAAGACGCAAGAGTTTAAAAAAAAAAAAAAGCAGTTGAGAGCTTGTGGATCAGTACATGACTAACAATACCCTTGAATAATATGCAAGCATACTTATAAAAGTATAATTTTATGGTTTTATTTTTTTATATTCTCATTAAAAAATCTAGAAAAGCCATTGTTCCCAATAAATAAGATAGTAAAACCCCAGTGTGTGAGTAATGGAGTAACAGATTACAACACAGATGATCAAAAACAACAGAATGAAGAGGAATGATGAACACAAAGTTGTTGAAAAGAACAAATAAAGTATAGTGAGGTGTTTGTGTGTTTTTTTTTTTTGTCACTTTGTCACCTAGGTTTGAAGAAAGGTTTAGAGATATGTCATATGTGGATTTGTAAACGTATTTTTAAAAGTAAAAGAACTGATCAAACATAATGGATTATGCTTCATGAAATATTGTATGTCTTGCCAGAATTGAACGTGAGGTAAGTCCAATTCTGAGCCTTTCTGTGTCATTTTAAGGTCATTTACTGATGACTAGTGCCTCATAAAAACCACGTGTCTTTTGTCTGCCATGAGACATTTGTGTAAACAGGAAGACTGAGTGATGAAACTCACAGAAAGAAAAACTAGATCACCAACACAGGGTAGAATTACCAGTCTCAGTCAACAAATGACAGCCCCCCACATCAGAGTCCATGTCGGAGTTTCCCAGTTTTTGAGCAGCAGACACATCCTAACCTCAGCACTTCAGACAAGTGTTCGTACATCAGCTCTTTGTGTCAGAATTCTGAAAAGAAACCGGTGCTGAGGAACGTTTCAGCGGGGAAATATGACCGTATAAAGAATGTTTCTGCGGAACATAAAGAAGCAGGATGTGTGATTTCTATCAAGTGACTTAAAAGCATCCTCTCTAAATATGTTTCTCCCTCTGAAACAGGAAGGACAACATTGATGTCTACTCGCAAAAAAATAAATGAAATTACAATAAAAAAAAGTACAAAACTGAAAACCTAGGACAAAGAAACATACCTCTGCTGGGCCCTCATGCATAACAGAGCATGATTTCACAATAAAAGTTGCCGTAAAAAGCCCCTCATCATTATATGCAAGCAGTATTATTTATATATTCATTAAATAACACAGGTAAATAACACTGGATGAAGTCCTATTTTGGTGGGCTGTTGTTTGTTATTGACAACTGAAACCGTTTGCGTGGCTGCTGCACATTTGCGCAGCAACCAAAACGTTTGCATTGATTTGCTCAAACTTTCATCCACTGTTCAGTTTAAAACATGCTGACTTGTTCATCAGACATTATGTGCCCCATATATAAAACCCGCAGTTTTCCTTATGATTTTAGGACATTTAGGAACATTGCATTGGCTGGATGAAAACATCTTTTCTTTAGGTCTCAGCTGTTCTTTGAAGCGTGTTACGACGCACGTTCTGTTGAAATGAAACTTCAAGAATGAAGCTTTAATAAACTCTGGTTCACATAAGTTCACAACATTTCACATGTAGAATCGTGTGTTGTGTCAGTAACAGAGTAAGTGTCAACCAGGACGTTCTCTTCTTTAATGAACACAATATGTTCAGGTTTGAGGAGAACTCATTTCCAGCAAATGGGTAATTAGGCCCGAGCAGCTAAGCGCTGCAAAGGCCTATTGTAGTCATACTGTTTCTTCTTCTTCTTTTTATTATACTTCCGTCAAATTAATTATCTTTTTTGGGGGCTTTATCATAATCGAAATCTCACCAAAGGATTTTATAATGTTGACTAGTGGTATTTGTTTATGCATTTCATTTATAACAGTTAAACATCAACAAACACAACTGAAAAGGATGAAAGATGCTATGTCAGACAATTTTGTACATGTCTTATTTCAATTTTTTTTTTCCAGATGTGAGCCTTTTTTCATGTTTATGCAAAGTGGATGCACTTACAACAGAAATTGGAATGAACTCTGACTCTTTTTTTCATGAATTATTTTGGTAGCAGCTCGATGTTTGTCCAACATGCAGCTCAGCTGAGTTTAGTAATGGAGCTTTTGGCTCCAAATCAAAATTATTTCCAAGTACCACTTGAAAGTTGTTAGTTTACAATGTTTTAAAAGATTACCAGGTCCTGAGGAGCTATAACTCATCATGATCTTGTTCAACATATTGTTTTTTATTTAGTTTTTTTTTTTCCCCCCAACAAGCAAATCAAAAACCAATTCACTGTTTGGTCAGCTGTTTCAGCTGCAACTGCATGCTTTGCTTTCAATTCTGATTAAAGCACGAGTGTCATGAGTAAGCAAAGTCGCAGATGAAATATTGTTAAGCTCAAATTATGTGAATGAATAAGCTGCCACCTCGAACATAACCTAGAAACAGTAGGGCAGAGTGTAATTATCTAATCTGTTTTACTGAGTTCATACACACATGTGGATTTTGACTTGGCATTGTGTCTCTTCTCCACCCCCCCCCTTCCCCCTCCCCAGCTCCATTTCATCAGGAAGTGGTAAAAGCAATTAAAACTGATCCATTGCTGTAACCATAAGAGAGTTTCTGTTGTACGCAAACACCACTCGTATGTTCTCTGTATTTGTGAAAACATATTTTTGTATTTCATCCATAGTACCAGTCAGACAAGGATCACCACTGCACAAATATGTAGACATATGAATGCTAATCGCATCCTTACGACATTGTAACACATTATGACACAATGTAACCTCAGCTCTGTCTACTTATAATGAATGTGAGCTCTCTCTCTTTCTCTCTCTTTCTCTGTTGATATCTCTGTGTATGTGTACTTGTTTAACCATTGTTCTTCTTTCATATTTACTAACCTACTGAAGGCCAACAAGCCTTGTAGGGTCCAGGCCGGGTCCTAATACGGTGGACCGCCCTGTGTAGGGCTAGAGGTTAAGTTTAGAGGTAAACTGTGGAGGAAGTTTTGGTTGAGGTCAGTTTTAGGAATTGACTAGAAATTATTAGGGTTAAGAAAATGTTTGGATTAGGCATATGCAGTTACTAAAGTGAATGGAAGTCAATGCAAAGTCAAAAAAAAATCTAGTAAAATTGCTTACATGTCAGTGATTGTTAATGTAAGTTTTATTGATGAGTTGTAACTCTGCATTTCTCAAATGCTGTTTCTATGTTGCCACTGTATGCTTGACTAAGTATTGCTTCCAACTTTTTCTTTCTTATTTATCACCTTGTTCATAATAATATGTGAACTAGATTATTTCAAAAACCTTTTCTCTGTACTGTTAACATAACAACGTAAACATATACAGCTATTGGTTTTTGATGATAGAGGGAATTACGGATCTCTTCAAACCCTCGTTCCAACAATTTGCTTCATTGAGACAGACCATTAATGTAAGGGGAAAAAGAAATGACTGAGAGAGAGTGAAAAACTATACAGGTCAGGGAAAAGCATAGAGGAGTTGAGATTTTCTTAAACCTGGTTGCTTATTTGTTTTGCTGGAAATGCTAAACGTTGCTCTTCTGAGTTTTCGTTGGAGCATTAAAGAATATTATGAATATACATGAACCAATCAATATCTGTTACACGCACTTATGCCACAGCAACGCTCTTCCATTTCCAGTGTCAGCTCTGATTTCAGTTTAGAAATGCATCACAAGTCCACGTTAATCTGGAATAAGATGTAAAGAATCCATCCAGTTATCGCCGACAGTGGTAGTGAAGTATGAAGCCGCATCAGCAGGAAAAATCAGCGCTGTATTGTTAGTGGCCTAAGATAACAGCTGCGTTATCCAGCAAATTTGTTGGCAAGCATTTCCCTCCTCCTTGTCATAAACGGCGAAGGACAATTATCATTCTCAGCCTGTCCCTAATACATTTTTGTCATAAGGGACAGAGATTAGCAGCATGCCGTAAACACCACAGCTTCTCCCCGAGACCCCGTTCTGTTTGTTTACTTAGCATGTGTCTATAAAAATGATCAATTAAAATAATAAAGTCTCATAATCACAGACAACACATCCTTGTGCTAAACACCTGTAAAATGCTTATTTTACCTCACACTTATAAGCAAACTTTCTAAAAACGATGCAACAGACAGATCTGGATTGCTCAGTGAGTTGGTTGCTCAGTCACCTGAAACTTCCCAGGTTTTTGGCTCATATATGCACCTCTCTCAGTCCACCATGTGTCCCAACAGTGTTAAAATTACACTACATCTGGTCTGTCTCTGAAAAAGAAAAAACAAAACATTTGCCGTATTCTATCTGCAGTTCTCCTATTTGCTAAGTAGCAGAAAATAAGCATGTATGCACATATATTCAGCTCAAGCAGTTATTATCTTCTACGACCCGATGTTCCGATACAATCCGACTATTCAGACTGTACGCATATTCATATACGCTCCGGCATTACACAGAAGAAGAGCCAAGAAGTGAGTAGACGCTCGCCCAAGAAGAGAACGCTCACCAAAAAAGCAAAAAATGTTCTTCCGTGTCAATCCTTGCCATCCTGCGTGAAGAGCCTTCAGCTTTTACTTCCCTTCAGTTAATTGCATACTTTTATTTGCAGTTGTTTTGTGTTTAAAAGATATCAATTAAGAGGGACAAGTGAATCTTAAATTAAAATATTCAAGCAGAAATGCTTGGGGATTTATTTTATTATCTCCCAAGGTAAAGTGAACTTGCTCCTGAGGGCCCCAACAAAAGCTTTAATTTTAACAGACCATAGCTCTAGAATTTAATTTTTTTTTTTTTTTTTTTACAAAGAGCAAGTTATTAAATGTGATGGTTTCAGCAAAGCTAAATTGAAAGATTTTAAATGAAAAAAAATTATTAAAAAGTTTACTTTGTAGAAGTGCAAATGATAATTTTCCTAGTTTAATCCTTGTGGTACAGTTGCTGAAATATGATGCCATGAGTTTCATATTTGTGTTTGAGCATGGTTTGCTCCCAAACACATCTCAGCAGACAATTACCAATTATCAGTGACTGCTGTTAGGCACATAAACTTGGCTCCCTCCACCAAAACTCCACCGAATCTGTAATGAAACTAGCAGTGATGATGTTCCGCTAAATCTTACTCTACGTCTCCATACCACTGTCGGTCAGCCCTGCAGATCCACAGCTCTGCACATCCCTCTGCTGAATGCCACGGACAAGCAGGGGGATTTAATTTATGTACCACCGGTAGGGACAAGGCTTTTCTGTTTTGTGACTACTGAGTTTTCAATAAGTGCCACAGAGGCTGTTTGTTTCCGGGCTTTGTGGGAAGAGTTGTTCTGATCTCTACTCTTCAGCAGGCTGACCCCGTAGCGCTCGGTCACATGTTTACAGATCTGCTTGACTGGAGAGGAGGAGAGGTAGAGAATGCATTTGATAGGAAATAGTGTGAGGCACTAGTGGTGCTGTGTAACAGGGAGAGTGCGACAGCTACTCTATTTCACCGGTGGGCCAACTAAACCATTGGCCCACCGGTGAAATCCCCGGTATCCTGCATGCCAGAACCCTGTCAGCGCAGTTTCAACTCTCACGTAAGCAATATTACGGAGAAATATCATGAACAAACCTTTAAAAAAAAAGGGATTTGTATTGTCCTGTCTATGTGTTGGTTCTCTCTCTCCCTGTTTTATAGCTGCAGGTTCTCCACCGGGGGGCGCTGCAGAAATCCACACCTTGGAGCTCAGCAGGTGTTGCTCCTGGACTGCTGCTTGTCGGATCGTCAGCAGGAGGAGAAGAGGAGCCGGCTGCCAAACAATCTTTACCCGAGTCTTTGTTTATCATTTCGTTGTGCTTCTTCCTTCACGGTTGCCTCTGAGTTGCTAACTCTGGACTCTCCACCCGAGCTTCCCTCGGACTTTGTCACTCGTGATTCACTTCTGCAACAATCCTCCACACTTCCATCAACCCCTACCTGTCCGCCCTCCAACGCTCTTCTCTGCAGTCCTGCTCCAGGTTCCGGTGTTTTGTTCTTGCTCATCCTTCCGAGCCTCCAGCTTCTTCAGTGCCGCTCGGCTCCAAGCCTCATCAAACCTTCTCCAGTGAGCTCCTTCCTTCATATTCTCCATTAATTCTCAGTTGTTGATTTTCCTTCACTGACCTCTCCCATTTCCTCACAGCGTTACTGTGTCGTGGTCTCCAGCACTTTCCAGACTTTAATCCCTTCATTATCTCACTTCTTGTAAAATAAACATTTTAAAATGTTGTCTCCTCGGTGTGTTTGAGCTTGTGGGTCATAAATATACCTAAAAAAAACATAACAAAAATATTTTTTTCTTCTAAATTTGTTTTAAAATATTTCTCCTGACTTTTCAGAAGTGCTCTTTCTTACTGTCTCTGAACAGTTTTCAGTCATCCCCTTTGGCTTCTCCTTTGACATACTCATCACATGTTCAATTTGTGTTCAACATTCCATGTAATATACTCCACTTTACTGATGTGTTGTACAAAAACAAAAACTGCAATAGTCTTTTGTTATATTACCTAAAACCAACAGGTAATATAACAAAATTACTCACTCCATGAGTACAATGCTGTCATTTTACGACTTCTGTTGGTCACTGCAATAAACGAAAGATATATAAACTTAATTCGGAGAAAACCACAGCTTTTCCACAAAGGAGACTGTAGTTTAAAAAGAGGGGATGCCAGAAAATGTCCTGGTGAGGCCTTGTTAAACTGCCTGTGAAATGGACTTCAGGAAGAGACAGTAAATATGTGTGTGAAGAGCAGAGAAGAGAAACACACTTGCACGTCAGTCCTTCCTCCGACCCAGTGGTTAGGCGTTTTCAGGTCTCCACGATTTACTTTCATTTAAAAAAAGTGCAGATGCAATTGTTAAATTTCCAGATTTATAAGATTTAAAAGAAAAACATATTGTTCTCACATATAGACTGTATTTAAAAAAAAAAAAAAAGAAAATATGTTAAGGGTTGGGGAAAAATAGGTAAAATAAGCCACTAAATAAAAAAAAATATACATGTGTTTTTTTCATAATTTCAGTCTTTGATTTTAGTTTATCACCATCCCAAATCTTGACTCACATTTGCCCAGGCATTTGCCCGGGTAAAAATAGTACATGACCGATTTTTTATTTAATCCTGTCAGTCAGAATGACGGAGAACAAGAAAGTCTAGCGCGACCTCTGATCCAAATGTTTGCTTTTCCTCCTACGGTGTTCTTTTGTTGGACTCACTGACTGTATTTCCAGTTTATTCACCTCTCCCAAATGTTTTTCAGTGGGCATGGTATTAGTACTTTGGCGATATGCAGCGTTGTTATTTGATTGCTTTTTTGTTGTTATTTTACCAAACAAATTTCAGTTTGGGTTCAATCAGACCATCACACATTGTGCCGCAAAGTTTTTGGGGAAATTTCAGCCAGGCCTGGGTGTTTTCTTTGAGAGGATGCTTTTTTGTCTTGGAGCCTTTCTTCATATTCCTGAAATATGAACAAGACAGCAGATTGTTGTCACAGAGTGAAGAATCATTTCTTGATGGGGCTGCTGCTCTTGCAATGCTACTGCCAGTATGTCTCGTGTTTTCATCAACTTTTGATAAAAATGACCAGGATTTGTAATTTTAGGGGTGGCTCAAATGTGCAACCAAGGTTTTAGGGCTTTATCCCCTCCCCCCCCAGCTAACAGATTTGTTTGTTTTTCAGCTGAATTTTGCAGAATATATGTGTCATTGAAGGTGGAGAAACTTTAGAAATTATTCATCATAACCTCTATTTCAATGGTAGCAAATGCTTTTATGCTTTTGTGATGAGAGCTGCAGAGAACATCCACATCTAACCAACCATGCCATAACAGTTTTTGCAATATTATTATTTTTTCTCTCTCTTTTTTTTCCCCACCCACAATGAATTGTCTACTCTGAAGAGATGCACAACTCCCAATACAAAAGCAAAGCAATATATTTACCAAGAGAATATTTTACCTCCGGGACAGAGCTTTGCATCGCATGCAGTCATGTGAACCCAGCAGTAAGAAAAAGCAAAGGATAGCATTCAGGAAATTACCACTGGCCATGAAAAGATTGAGAAATGAGAATTACAGAGAGAGAGAGAGAGAGAGAGAAAGAGATGGAAGGAAGGAGGGGATCAATAAAGTAATCTTTAGTCAAAGACATAGCACAAACCCCGTGCTCAGGATTACTCAGTAAGGGGCCATTACATGGAGAGGCCAGCAAAGCAATTATGAGTCTTGAGAGGAATTGACAACGAGATCCCCGTAGGGAGGAAAGATAGCTGTTAAAATGACGAGAGAAGCAGACGGCGTGTTGGTGCATGAGCATGATGGAGGAAACCAGTGATGAAATTTCAAACTATCATTATTGTGCCCTTCCATCTCCTGCTTCAGCACAGTAACTCCACACAGTCTGAGGCTTCATGCTGCTTCACACCATCTCCCTATATGATTGTACCTGCGCAGATAGCGTTGCACCTTGTGCTGAAGTTGTCAGTGGTAATGCTCTACCTACTTAAGACAACGCTTTATCTGAAGCTGTTATTAAAGAATTGTAAACCAAGACAAAAATTATAAATAAAATTCTAGGGGTTTTTTTTTTGTTCTTTTTGCTACCTGGTATTGGAAAGACACAGAACTTGAGCTGCAGATCATTTAGCTTTTATGGTTTATGTAACACTACAACCATAAACAAAGTTTGTTTTCTTTTTTGATTGGACGTTATTTATTTATGTGTTAGACTTACAAAAAAGTACCAATTAATTGTGTAAATAAATTAAATTAATACACATACTACATTTCTAATCTGACCACGAGAAGTACTTCACTCATAAGCCACATTCACCCAGTTGTATTCACAAACGTGCACACATTAAAACACCAGTCACCAGACAACTCGGGGTTTCGTGCCTTGCCGAGGGGCAAATCAAAATGCGACAGCAGGAAGCCAGAATCTAACCTAGAAGCTGGAATCAAACCTAAAGGAAGGAAAATAAAATCTGGATAGAGTGCCACGCGTTGGACTTCTGCCCTCTTTTTATCTGACACCATTAAGCAGATTCCATTGCAACTAACTGCCTTTAGAAATAATTAATGACCAGAGTCAGGTTGTAAAAACCAAACTTTCAAAAGCTCATGCAGCACTTTCGAATTCATCATAAAATGAAACGACTACGGCACAACTGCAAGCATACCCGGCCGCGGCTGTCCATCTTTCTTCACAGGCAAAGAGAGCATTAATCAGATGAGCAGCAACAGAAACAGTCAGTCTTTGGACATGACAACTGTTACCCTGGCAGTGCTCAAATCTGGCCTTCATGGAAGAGTGGGAAGAAAAAAAACACACTATTAGCTCAGTGGTGATATATGGTGGTGGCAACATCATGCTGTGAAAATGCTTCTCTGTAGCAGGGACTAAGAACCCAGTAGGAGTTGATGGGTAATGGATGGTGCTAGATACAAGCTAGAGCTTCGTGGTGAAAAACAGTGGAAACTGGAGAACAGGTTCACTTCCAACAGTGTGAGATATAAAGCTGAACCACAATGGACCGCAGGTGATTCCAGACTTAAACCCAGTTTAGAATAATGTTCAACATTTTCAGTGAAAAAAAAAAAAATAATAAATCAAGGTCTTAATGAATTCATGTTCAAATTCATCAAGTCACATCTATATTTAATCTGG
Source organism: Poecilia latipinna (assembly GCF_001443285.1). NCBI lineage: Eukaryota > Metazoa > Chordata > Actinopteri > Cyprinodontiformes > Poeciliidae > Poecilia > Poecilia latipinna. The sequence continues at coordinate 102,616 of NW_015114398.1, read as the reverse complement.
TACTGAACATAAATATTTTATATGTATTGAAACTGACTCATGGCTTCCCTGCACAGAAACCACTAAAACTACGAGAGCCAGGATTCACACTGGAGCAGCTGCTGAGCGCACCCCAGCTGAGCTCCAACTTTCTGCTGCCGTCTGTATTTGAAGCCAGAGAAGTGAAAACCCTGACACCTTCTCAACCTCTTAAAAAATAAAGCCTCTTTGATAGCAGCTGCTTGGGTAATATTGAGAAGCTGGAAGAGTCTGTCAGTGATTAAAGCACCACCAAGTGACAAATGCCAGACAGACAAGAGACTGGCAGCCGAGAGTGAAAGTCAAGCAGCACTCACCGCGGCTAGCTTCATTTAGCAAGCAGTCACATGTTTTGCTTGGCAAACCTCTGAATATGCAAATAGTAACCTTTTGGAAATGGCTGGCATTACCCTTGCCATTAGCATTTCTTGGTCACTTTCTGTCTTCACAAAGTTAGTAAATAGCTTTAATCACTGCTAACCGCTCCTTTGCCTTCGTCTACCGACGCAAATCCGTTTTCTTCTAGTCAGGGTCATGAAGGGGTTGGTGTTGGTGGATGAAAGCCATGGTATGTCATTTTGTAATATTTTGATCTGCATTTAGAAGTTTATGTTTTTCACATTGTCTCCATTTTGGAAGATGATCATGGCAGCATGAGCATCATCATTTTCTGTGGCAGCAAGTGGAAAGTTGGTCAGAGTTAACAACAAGTTGGCTAAAGCTAAACCAAGGTAACCCTGGAGGAAAACTTGATTGTTTTTGGAATCTTCCAGAAGATTCAAAAAAGACTCTAAAGGAACATCCAGTAGTAGCTTTCCCCATTGGCTTCATCTACGATCTCATACGACAGCATAAAATATGAAAGTTTTTTTTTTTTTTTTTTTTAAATAGAGTAGTGGATTTCTGAAAGTGTGCAGCTAGTTTCAGTGATGATTGACGAGTGTTTTCTGTTTGTTTTCATTTAATTTAGTGGTTTATAATTGCCTTTAAGGTCTTGCCATAATCAGTTCATTTCTCTATGTTCACTTCTGTTCCGATGGTCCGTCCATATGAATTAATTACTTTGTGATTAGTTTCTGACGCATTTCCTGTGTTTTTCAATCGGTGCATTTTGGATTGTTCTCTCATGTTAGTGTTAGATTTTCCCCCCTTTTTTGATTTGTAAATTGTATGATGTCTAGTTCAGCTCCCTGTGAATTATCCGTGTTAAATAATCTCCATCCCTCAGTCTTCCTGCTCTCACTCTGCCGCAGCTCTTCCACATTCTCGCTGATTAAGTTCACCAGGATCCAATGTCATTTTCCACTGTTACCTCAGTATTTCTGGGTTTCCTTTGTCAAGCACTGTGTTTTTTTATGATATGCTGTCCTGGTTTCAAATCCTGATATTCCTCCATGTGTGTTCAATTCTGTTATTAAATGATGTTTCATCACACCATGTGGATCCACAGTCCTGTCTGCAATTTTTGTCCTGCTTTAATGACACAATTTGTGACAGTTTTTTTTTCCTTTTTTTTATGTCCCCATCAAATATTAGGATGTTTCTGTTTCCAGATAAACTATTACTTTGTAAATAAAAAAATACAAAAGAAAGAAAAACAATTCAGTTTAAAAAAAAACTGTCAAGGCATGCTAGGCATGCTAATAACCAAACAACACCTCCTTTAAGGAGTGAAATGAGAAAGTATTGTCATTATCTTCTATCACTTCCTTAAAACTGTCAATTTCTTGTTCATGTAATAGATGCAAGTCTCCCATTAAGTCATCTGTTAATTGCCACTGATAATGACTTTGCATATTTTTCTATTTTTATGGCTCCAAATGTTTCACTGTCTTTTTATTTTTATCCCTCAGAATTCCTCATGTACTTTGTTGCTCTGCTGTTTCTTTCCTGTTTGCTGTCAAATGTGATTATAAAGTGATTATATACTTTTGTTCTGTTCTGTTTAATATCTTTCTGTTAGTTTTTCATACATTAAAGTTGGTTTTCTCTGATAACTAAGGCTACCATTGTATCTTCCTTTGGTCTGCATTTAGAAGTTTATGTGACTCAGAAAATTAAAACAGTGTTCACACCAAACATCGTCTCCTTTCTGAAAGGAAACAAAGTACTAATGACACTGTTTTAATATTCCTTGGTATGCTGGTATAAAACCAAAAGGTAGATTTTTTTTTCCTTTGAGGAGAATCAAGCTCTATAAAATCTGAATAACCTTTGTTGCTTTTGATATGATGCTCGTTCTTTAGTGCAAGTGTCTCGGGACACAGGGAGTAGATTTCAGCGTTCACCTGACAGGTATTACTTTTGTCGCTGTGTGAAAACTACACTTTTGGAACACTTGAACCGAGTCTGTCTGAATGAATTCATGAGGAAGTATGTGAAGCTGACATTAACTGGAGCCACTCCACGCAAGCAGCAGTGAATAATCTTCATCAGGACAGGTAGATTATCTGCACAGAACGTCATGAGATTAAATAGAGTTGTTATTGTCATTGTGACGCACGAGTATTTACATTAAACCTCTGTGCATGTGTGCATTGCTTACCTAACGCAGGTTATTGTCTCATGTCATTGCAATGCAAGGCGTACACCCAATAGTGTGATGGGGGGCATTGCTTTTCTTCAGCTGAGAGGCAATAGAGATACATTTTATACCCTCACCAGCAACTTTACTAGGCACACCTGTACAAATGCTTCTTAATGCAAGTAGCAAAGAGGCTAATCACTTGGCATGTAGACATCTAGATGTGGTCAAAACGTCTTTCTGAGCATCAGAATGAGGGGGAAAAGGCGGACTAAAATTTCTTCAATTGCGGTGTGCTTTTTGGTGACAGACAGGCTTGCCCGAGTATTTCCGACGCTACTAATCCACTGGGACTGACACAAACAACCATTTCCCCAGTTTACAGAAAATGGTACAAAAAGAAGAAGACATCCAGTGAGCAGCAGTTATTGGTGCAAAAATGGCTTGTTGATGTAGGAGGTAAAAGAAGAATGGGCAGTCTGGTTCGAGATAACAGCCAGGAGAAGCTCAAATAAGCAGTCATTCCAAACAAGGTATGTGGAATAGGATCTCTCGACACACACGCTGAATCTTAAAGCAGATGGCTACGGCAAGAAAAAAACAACACAGCAGGTGCCACGCCTTTCTGTGTAGAACAGAAAACCGAGGGTACAGTTTTCACCATTTCAGCTAAAGTGGACAAAATTAGATTGGAAAAGATGATTCCTGGTCTGACGAGTTTTTAATTTCAACTGTATTATTCAGGTACGTAGCACAAGCAAAGCATGAATCTGTCTTGCCTTTTAAAAACAGAATATCTTCTTGGCACGCTTTAGGTGTTACAACACCACTTAACCTGTTTCTATATGCCACGTCCATCTGAGATAAAATAAAAAATAAAAAATTCTCTAATGGCTAATTGCTGAAGGATAATGCAAAATGCCAAAAGGTCTCATCATCTGAAGCTGTTTTTGTTTGTTTGTTTGTTTGTTTGTTTGTTTAACATGACATTGTGTTCACTGTACTGAAATGGCCTCCACAGTCCCCAGATCCTGAAGTACCTTCATGACGGGATGGAAAGGGAGAATCACATCCTGGACGTGCCGATGCTATCATGTCAATAGGAGCCAAAATTTCTTGGTAAGGAGTCCAACACTGTCGAATCTATGCTGTAAAGAATTAGGGCGTCTCTGAAATCAATCAATCAAATTTTATTTGTATAGCACATTTCAGCAGCAAGGCATTTCAAAGTGCTTTACATAATTAAA
>NW_015114398.1:91221-94579 GCF_001443285.1 Poecilia latipinna | reverse complement strand
CTGGAGAAAGTTTTGGCACATCCACACATTTATCTGTTCTAAGCAGATAAATGTGCTTAGAGCTTTTATCTAAGCAGATAAAAGCGAAAGGAAGTTTGCATTAGCCAAGGTGCTTGTGACTCATGTACAGGCCAGTGATCGTTCACTACATCTGGATGTGCACAATGGATCCATTCAGTCCAGGTGTAGACCGCTGGAATGCCATCTTTGTTAATACCCTGAATGCAGGCAGCGGGGGGAGGGATGCGCAGAATGTGTGTCGTTTGGAGGTCACATTATTGTAAGAAAACACAGGAGAAGGATCACTAGTACAACACTGATAAACTCACCGGCACGTTTACACCCACAGAAATAAGAGGTGTAAAATGTGTTTGGAATCCGGCTCCGAGAACAGAATAACAATCGCAGACTTATATTTCCCAGGAGGCTTCGATGATGCATGCAGCTCACAGCTTCAGCACAGGGCTGCCCCCCTTCCCACTGCATGTTTGTGTGATATATTTTGCTGCACTTAGGCGGCGTGAGTGTACACATTTGGGTAATTGCATTCCCCTTCTGCTGCCTGCTCCTGGTAGGAAAGAGTGATGGTCGTAAAGGATAGCTTTGAGGAAATGGTTAGCGTCAAAGTGTGTTCCGGAGACGTCTAGGTTGAATTAGAAGTTTCCCATAAATTATCAAAATGTTTTACGACTTTCTCTCATGGTTTAATGGGGGGGAAAAATGAGGTTTTAGTAGTGAATGTTTCACTGAATCGTAATCCGTAATTTTTGCATGTGATCTTCTTTTGCGATTAATCAGTGAGTAAAATTATATTTTTTGATAAATCACTTAAATGTTGTGAATGTGTACAACATTTTTCCTGTAATTCTGATGGCTTAAAGCACTTTTAAATTGTAAGCAAACAAATAACCCTAAGCAAACGGCAAGCTGGAGTGAAATTACCTATTTCTTTTACCGTTGATTTCCAGTCGAGGAAGGTCTGCATCCATCCTCAGAAGCTGCAGTCAGTCTGCAGGTAAGTCAGAATATTCTAGTGTGAGACGAGGTAAAGATAGGAGTCGGCAAACTCGTCTGAATTTTTGGAGCCAGATCTGGACGCAGTCGCACAGTGTGCACAGCTCACTGACGCAACTGCAAACGTGCGATACAAGCTAATAACTCATTAAAATCGCACGTTGGTTAGACAAACAAAAGGACAACAGAGACATGGACACTCAAGACAAAAGCACTGGAAATAATCAAGGTCCTTGTTGAAATAAACCAAAGAAAAAATACAATCAATACTATCCAAATCATATTTAGATTACCATTAAATTTAGCATATTTTTCATCTAAACAGAAATATAACTCATTTGAATCCTGAGAGTACTTTCAATTAACACCATCTACTGCTGTGTTTGCTTCCTGTAAACTGTTGTCTACTCCAGAGTTTCTGCGAGAATTTGATGCATTCTGGTGCCTCTAGTTGGTCCGAAAAATCCTGTAATATAGGAGCAGGTTCTGTTGCTAAGTTTGTGACACTTAGTCTTTGAATCATGGACCAAAAAACAGTGTGAATACTTAGACTGTATAATCTGTGACCCCAGCTTTATCTAGAAATATTAGCAACTTCATTGTTTTATAAAGCTAGAACTTATTATGTTTTAGCTAAATGATGCTTAGATTAACATAGCCTACAAGTTAAAATATTTATCAGGTTTTTTTTATTATTATTTTATTAAACAGTTGCTCCTAAACTGTTGCTGGTTCGTCATAGATATCTCTATTGATTTGTCATGTTCGCTACTTTTATGCTCTAACAAAGACAATTTAAACTCCTGACACACAGTTGAGAGGTAAAACTAGTAACTTCACATTTCAGTGATGTTTCTGCACTCAAAAAATGTAAAATTAACATGAACATGGATCATCTGGAGATGTGGATTTGAATCTAAAGCCATAAATGAAAACCTCAACGAGCCTCTTGACAGCACAACGATAAAAAGCTACAAATCTTTTCAAATTAAGTCCCAGTTAAATGCTCAGATCTATATTTTTGTAAAATTGCAATGAGGTTTTTCTGCCTCACCAACCAAAGCTCTTTAGTGCATTCTAAGACAGAAAGCTTTGATTTCTTCAACAGATTTTGGAATACACATCAGCGTTACAACTGGTTTGAAACTCTTTGAGAAACAGTACGTAATTACGAAATTCATTACAATGTGAACAATAGACGTATCTTCTAGTATTACAAGCCTTTGCTGTCTGTGATCATTTTATTTGAAATAATGGAGGTTTTTTTCACAGCAGCTTTCTCAGTGAAATCTGACATTTTCTTGCCTCCTAATATGAATAACTAATAACACAGAAAGGCAACACATTTTCTTCTCTGCACAACAGGCAAATTGACTAGAAAGTTCTGACTGGTGCATCTCTACACGTCACTCGAAAGGATTGTTTCTCTGTTTTAGAAGAAAACATCATGTCCAGTTTTCCTTTTCTCTGTGAGGAATGCATCGTACTGACCTGCTGACAATTTTTTCCACTCGAAGGCAAGATTAATTTTAAGATCTGCGCCGATGATTAAAGATTTACATCTCCACGGTCCGCAGGGATTAAAATGTTGCAATTTACCTCGGTTCCCCACAGGAGTCCACTTCACGAGAGTTGGCAGAGGGGGCATGATGTGGAGGGTCTCGGCTCTGACCTGTGAGGGGAGAACGTTAGAGGAATGCTGCCTGGGAGGTGAGGAACTGCGGATATGAGTTTGTGAAATGAAAATGAAACATTCATGCAAATGAGTTGCATTTGACAGCACGGCCACTTGAGTTTCGAGTGAATAATAGCATCGAAGCAACACACTCCATCCTCATTTCCATATCTATTTCAGGTCATCAGACTTCATATGTATTAAAATGTGCAGTAATATACTTTTGACCCTGCGTAACTCAGACCTTTTAAACTTACAGAGGCTTCAACGTTTCATCGAGTGCAGTTCACCAAAATCAAATCCAATCAACAGCTGCAGTGTGTAATTAAACTTTTTAAGTTGTAACACAATGAAAAGACATTATTAAAAGAACTTAATCTATCGCTGTGGCTCCACCCATCCCATTTTCAAACATGGGATAAAAAAAATGTAGCTCTTTCCTTCTTTATAAAGGTTGACTGGGAAAAGTTAAAACAGGATGCAGCTGATAGACGTCAAATAATGTCCTTGTGCAACGACACTGATTTTCAAATTATATATATATATATATATATATATATATATATATATATATATATATATATATATATTTTTTTTTTTTTTTTTTTTTTTTTTTTTTTTTTCTGAATGAAAATATTTTTTTTTCCAACTAGTTTCTTCTTCTAACAA
>NW_015114398.1:67763-87995 GCF_001443285.1 Poecilia latipinna | reverse complement strand
TAGGAAATTTTCAACTTTTCAAACTCAGAATTTTTCTTTTTTTTCTGGAAAATTTCTGAGATTTTTTTTGGAGGAAATTTGCTACTCCTGCATCTACAATGTCCCTAACATGCAGTTCTTGAGAAATGAGGAGTTAGGCACATCTGTGTCATTCTTAACTAAACAACTGCAAATGGTAAATAAACTCAGCTTATAGCATTTTTCCAATCATTTTGACCCCTTAAGCCGCTTTACACCATTGTTCCATTCACACACAGGTCAGCAGGCAGCTTGGGGTTAAACACCTTGCCCAGGGGCACACCGACATGTGGCAGGACTCAAACTTACAACCTTCCGATTGCACGCCGACTACTCTGACCACATAGCCACAGGAACACTGAAAAGATTAAGTGGCTAAAAACACTTTTTCTGGATGGAAACTGAAACATTCTCCACTGAGGAGGCTGTCTGCAGAACGATGTGGCACTCTCTTTGTGATCGTTTCATAAAAGCAATCTGGAGGATCCTGGAGGTGAGAGTGAATCCTGTCGGGTAGGATCCTGATGTATATTATAAGCCATTGTAAAAAAGCTGTGGGCTAACACATACAATCCACAACCATGTGACTCTGCGTCAACCGTTGGGCTTCGGATTAGGTATGCGACAGCCTTTAGTCTCCCGCAGCCTGGGGGTTTAGTTTGTGACCTGAAATGCCCCCGGATTATAAATCAAAGGCATTCTTTAATAGGAGGATATGTCGCCTCAGACAGAGCTGCACTCTGTGTCTCAATTAATATAAATACTTGCTCGATGGTGTGAAATTAAAACAGATTAACTGGAAAGCCACCGTTAACTCCTTCAATGACAAGTGGTAATTTGTATACACTACGGTAATTCGGAGGCAGTAGCTTTAATTATTTACTCAAATGATGGACACAGATGATCCACACATACTTTCACTCTCTGATTACTTTACTCAGACCTCGAGTGCAGGTCAAAATTAAAGTCTTTAATTGTGACAAACGTGCAACTCGAGCCTGTTGGACCACAGTTCCCATCTCTGGGATCCGGTTTTGAATTATAAGCCCACCGACACAAAAAAAATTCTCCAGCGTAAGGAAGGACAGATCTTAATATCAAAAATTATTCAGTACTACTTGAGAGACAAAGAAAAAAATAAAAAAAACAAGTAAAAAAACTAAAAGCTTTATTTCTCAAGCCGAATGTTGTGTGAGTTTAAATGCTTTGAAGTCTCCCTCCCCGCCTTCGTTTTATTTATTTTCCCATCACATGATTTTCCTTTTGCAGAGAGCAGCTCTTCCTGCAGACATGCTTTAAGATAAAGGATTTTACTGGGGGAGTAAAAGGGAAGGAACATGTCAGGAACGCTGCCTGAGTGCAGCTCAGATTTCCTTTTTCCGTATCTCCTCAACATACAAGTACTAACACCCCTGCAGAGCTTCACCGGTATTCGTCATCCAAGTGTGAAGGTGTATTTCAGTCATATTTATCTTTCACGCAAAAAAAAAAAGAAAGAAATAAAAAAATGTTTTAATCCTGGCAAAGTATGAAGGGGTGGGGGGGGGGAACAGTTTCTGTATCAGCATGATAATGAGGAGATAGAATGAGTTCAGTACCTTATGTGAGGTTTAAATTAATCTCCATGTAAAATGCAGGAGAGGCTGAACAGAAGAACATATTTTCTTCCTCGCCTTTAAGTCTCTCTGCATACTTTAACCCATGAAAGCATCTCTACCTTGAGTAATAGTTTGATTTGCAGCCAGTTCTCTCACTTTGAAGTCTCTCTTGAATGCACATAATGTGTATTTAACTTGTTAAAGATATAGCGCACATTATTTCAACACCTCACCTAAAGATATAAATTTGTCTGTAATTATCCTCTAGTTAGAAATGCATTATTTCTCAGACCTTGTAAATCCGTATGAACAAAACAATAATAATTTTAAGCAAAGAACGCCACAGTGCAAGCAATCACAATTCAATTATTTGTATTCATTCTTTATTCCTTTATTCTTTAGAAGAGTATCACAAGGTTTACCAGTTTTAATTGTCAGTATTTCAAACTTCGGTGAAAGTTTTCTAATCTATTCTCCATTGTGGAGCCAAAGAGAAAAAAAAACCCCAAAAAACTTTATGTTCATGTTGTTTACAACTCGTTCTGCTGTTTCGTTGCTTTATGGGCACAAATGCTTCATTTAGTTTCCCTCTGTCTTTAGTACAGTTGACCAAATGAGCTCGAGGTCTCTCACATCGATCTTTAAATGGATGGAGAAAAGCCAATTGCCAGTTGGTCAATTGGCCAGTCTTGGCTCTATTGGATGTGTCTGCACTGATTACAATCTGGGGTCATGGAAGCACCTCCAACTTTCAGTCCCTTAAGTTAGCAGGGTTGTTGAAAGATTTGAAAGGTGGAAAGAAAATCTGGCCTTACTTCAGAAGTACTTGTTTGTGGGAGTGTGTCTGGGCCTTTTTCCATAAATAAATAACGTGGACAGCTGAGTGATGTGTTCTGGGTTTGTATCTGCCAAAGGATGAAGGTGAAGTTACGCAACCTCCGTTGTGCCAAAGTGATTTTTTTCTTCCCTAAAGGACTCAGTAAAGCTATTCAGACTACAGTAAGATGGATGAGATCATTATGCAATAAGACATGTGACTGTGATCCAACAGAAGAGTGACATTCAAGTGTCAATACTTCCTATATTTACAGTCTGGTGGACTTTACCAGTATAATTACTGCTTATTTTGATAGATAACACAACCAGCATTGTTATTTCCTTACATTACACAAATAGTACAGTAAACAGACGATGATGATGATGATGATGATGATGATGATGATGATGATGATGATGATGATGATGATGATGATGATGATGATGATACAGGGAATTCAAAAACATAATATGAAAGGAAACACATCAGTTTATCAGAATAGAGACGTTTGGTATTTTGACCTGAATATCAAGGAAGAACCTGGAGAGAGTGAAGATCAACACACTTCAGAAGAAAAACAGAGATCGATTGAGCAAAAGTAAAACAGACAGATCTGGATTCTACCTGGTTTGTATGTTGTGTTGTTAAGCTGTGCTTGGCTAAAATTTTCTGTATTTTCTATATTTCACAGTGATGGGCATTTGGATGGGGTTTCAGTGGAAAGGGGTTTTATGCTGCCTTTTGTAAATAACATCTCAGCATTGTATTCCTACACCTCTGATACTGTTATATGTAGTCAGCAGGTCAGGCTGCCACGGGATCTATGCACGATATGCAATTTATAAAAGTCCTCTACATTTATGTAGCCAAATGTGGGTATTACTTTATTTCATGTAACACTTTGCAGATGCTCTTTCTTTTCTTTTTTTTTTTTTTTTTACACTGAAAGATTCATTCCTCTTCAAATGTGACATTTCAGACACTTCATTCCAAAACAAGCACAAACAAAATGGGCTTGAAAATGGACACAAATACTTCAAAGTCACAAGAATTCAAGCTCCTCAAAAAGCAGATTGATTTCATTATATGTAACATAGATAGCATTTATTTATTTATTTTTGATAAACCGACATGTATATGATGGAAAATATAGAAGCAGTATAGTGGACTAAATGTACTTGACATAAATCAAAAACAGTAACACTGAAAATGGCCTCTTCTACTCACAAATAAAACTCTTAGCTGATACTTTATCAGCTAAGTTTCCCAGTTCAAACCATAAGCTTTGTGAGGAGAACGTCCTGCCGTGTAATGTGTGCTGTATAACGTTTACTCACTTATATTCGGGGGTATTTTAAACGCAGCCTTTTTTTTTGTATGCTGCTCATTTCCAAATTCCAAATAATCTCCAGACGCTCTCTGTGGTTTTCGCTGCTCACACCATCATTAAAAAGAGACTTGCAGGAAACGAAGGATTTCTCTGGCCGTTGCGAAGTTCTGATCTCGTTGTACCATAAGATCCATCTTTCTTGACAACATTCCACTGAGGTCATTTTTTATGGGACGACAACGTCCATAAGTTTCAAGCAAATTCAGATGATATATCGCTGCAGTTACAGCCAGATTAAGCAAGAACACAACTGTTTTGTGTGGGTTTTGTCAAAAAATAAAATTAAAAGAGATATAATTTAAAATAACGGGACATATTTTAATATGGACTACCACACATGAATTATTTGGATTGTTCAAATTGTTACATTCAAATTGATAAAAGAAACACACACTGTGGCAATTCTCTGACATTGTTGTCTTTCAATGCAGAGTGTGGGGGTAACAGTATTTACAATAATAATAATGTAAAATAATTACAATAATGAAAAATTTAATTTTTTTGTTCTTTTTTAGTTTTTTTTTTTTTTTTCTGATTTCCATGTCAAACATTGAGAAATGTCCAGGGTCTGGCTCCATCTGCCTATTTATCTTCACATCACTCTTCTCCTGCAAACAGAAAGAGATGCTTAATGTTCTGATGCATGTTGGTTCTACTGGGACTTCAGCCAGTGACCTAAATCCTGGAAGTAGATTTATTTTGGAAAACAAGGACAGTGAGTGAAGGACAAGTAGACTGGCAGGAGCAGCCTGATGACCCCCATTTCTTTCTCTGACTGCGTACGCCCAGCTGTGCACTCACACTAACAAAGCATGAAAGTAATGAGTCTTATTTAAGGTCAAGCTGTCTTTGGATGACATTTTCTTTCACTTTTGTGCTTTCTAGTTGATCTGATCATTATCACTGTTAAGTTTTTTCATACATATTGCTAAAATGTTGATTTCTTTTTTTTTGTACTTTTATTCAAAGCACAAGTTTACATATTTGCACATTTGAAATAAGGGGAGCAGCTGCTCCACTTGCGCCATTGTTCAGGCATAATAAAAATAATAAAGTGTCAACAAAAGAAGTTGTTTTTAGGCCAGCTGCTAAAATGTGCTTTGGCATACTTTAATCAGCCTTCAACAGGTTTTAAGGGTGGATGTAATCACTAGTTAGTTTGGTAGTGACTTAGCATTTGCATCTCCTGAGTATCTCTTTACACCAAAACCAACTAGATTCAAAGAAATTCTCGAGTTTGATGGATTGATACGTGAGTGTACTTCAGTCTCGCTCTGTCTCCGGGACTCCCTGCCTACTCTCCGAATTATAGGATGGCAGGTACATGGCTGCGCACCAAGTACCCCTTAAAGTTTCCCAAAAGACACCTCAGAGGCAGGATCATGAAGCTGCATGTGTGCCGGATTATCGATCATTCCCAGGCTTTGAGGAAGGATGAGAAACGGAGAGGAAGTGGAGGCATCCAGCTGTGCTGCCACAACAGCCGGGAGAGCAGATGTGAAAGAGTAGCAAACAGGCAAAAACTGGAGGCACAAGTGGAATACGACGCCTCCAGAAAAACATATTCTTCTGCTCTCGGGGTAGCTGAGGTTTTGGCTGTACTATGACAAATAGGCTTTGACAGAGAGGTCTCAAAAATCTCAGGCTTTCTGTGTTAATAGGCTTAATAAATCTCAGTCACTAAACGTAACTCTGAGAGTCTGATGACTGCCTTACCCTTGGCCATGTTATGTTAAATACATTCAAAAAAGCTACAAACTTATGACTGGTAGGAGGTTATTCCTTATATATGTGAAGTGTGTGTGTCTAAGTGTTATTATTCTGATATAAAACCTTGAAAAGCCCTTGCTGGTTCTTGTATTTACACTGAGAAATTAGCTGGTGGCCAGAATTTAATGTTTTACAGCATAACGAGCCCCGACCGACGACCATCCAGTTGGAAGCTCAAAACTTCAGAATTTTTTTTTTTCTTTAAGTCTGTATCAAAAGCTAGCTGCTAACAGGTTGTGCTAAAATCAAAGTATTTATGTTTGGAAGTTTTTGGTGTTGGAAAAAGACTGGAAGGTTGCTGTCTTCAATGTCATCGAGGTGTTTATAAAATCCAATCAAAGGAGACATAAAGCTTGTCAGGAGCTGTACATGTCATGTTTTGGTTAGGGTGTCACTCAAGCTGTCAACGTTGTCATGTATCATAAAAACTGAATGACCTTTGAATCTTTTTTCTAGCGTTTCTCACAGAGAGCAATCCAATTTGTTGAAAAAAAAATAAAACATTGCAAACTCCAGAAGAGGTCTAATAAAAAGTAATAGACATTCTGCGTATTTCATTCAACAAAACTAAAATCTTCTCAGCGCAGAGAGCCGTGTAAGTCAGCATTTTCAGGGATGTTTTAAAAAAAAGTTTCAAACCTTGTGATGAAGCTTAGAAAAGTGTGTCTGCAGTTGGTCACAGATGTTGCTGTCAAGATTCACCCAGGGCTCTACTTGGCACTTCAAAAAAAAAAAAAAAAAAAAAAATCGTCACATGTTGCTAACTGAGAAACGCAGTGTGTTACAGTTTAAAAAATGAAAACAAATAAATAAAATGATGGAACTGTAATTGTAATTCCTGTTCTCCTTCAACGAAACCATCATTGCTCCTGTTGCGACTTCGTGGCAGAATAATTGACAACTTGTTTATATCCTCGGCGCTCCAGAGCAAGCTTCTGCGAGCGCATTATGTGCATTTAAAGTCTCACAACAACATTTTTTAGCTCAGAAAACGTGGTCTGACTTATACCGTTTAAGCTGGCAAATCTTTTCATCTTTTAAACAAATACAAACATGTTTGCTTAAAAGATGAAAAGATTTATTAAAAGGTGGCAAGAATGCGAGCGCTGACAAATGGGGCTGTGAATGGATCACAAAAACGTGATCGTTTTTCAGTCAGTCAGTGCGTCACATATAAATGAGGTTTGTGCTCCGCAGCCTATCAGTGAGATAGAAGGGGCATCAAGAAAAAGGACAAAAGAGAAATCAATCTCTTTAAAAAAAAATGCATAGATTTTTTTTATTTGTTTTTTTTCTACACATAATTCTGGCTGTGAATTACTTTCTCAGGGGAATACACACAGAAACTGATGTTTGCAGTTACTAATGCTAACCATGCTAATTACTAATACAACTTGAGATGTGCGCTCCATAATCAATTTTTCTGCAGGCATGGAAATTATCCACTCCCGAATCAGGAAGGAAGTGATGAAAAAAAAAAAAAATAAAAATAAACACTACAGGACTCTTTCAATGCACAGTAATTGAAATGAGTACTCTTTATAAAAAAAATAAAATAAAATAAAATCAGACTTCTTTTCAAGTAATAAGGTCATATTTTAAAGTAATTTCTCCTCTGAATCATATCTGCTTCTGCTCCTAATATAAACACTCCAATCACAGCAGGAAGGCTTTAGAAACATTTTAGGAACATTTTGAATGCAACATTAAACTCAGCTGAAATCATTCAGGTCAAAGCTTGACGAAACCAAAGATCGAAACGGCTTCAGTAAACTCGGATCAAAGCGTTTGGACTAATTGTTCTCCAATCATATTAAGCTCATCGTTTTGTCCTGCGGTGACACGGAAATCAGCATCTTACCAGTCACTGGCGTCAACGAAACATGCTGATGGTAACTATTGAGATATTGATTTTTGTGAGTTCCAATTGTTTATTTGTTGATTTTCGTAGAGTGGATAAATTACAAGCTGCGTACATTATCAGTGACTTAAATGTGTAGCTCCAGTTGTTTGGTTGTAAAAGTCTGCAGTAATATGCTGATGAGGAATTAGCAAATGACCTTCTATTGAGCACTGCTACGTGTCTGATGTGAAACAAGAGACCGTGAACTTAGGAACCGTGAGCAGCTGAAGCTGACTCCCTGACTGGGACTCGGGTTCTACTTACTCATAGTCTGAACCCAGATCATGTTTGTTGTACATGCTTTCACTCCTTCTTGTAGACTCACTGTTTAAAAATGTTTTCAACAGTTTTCTTAAAACGACATATTTTGCAAAAAAAAAAAAAAAAATTCAAAAGGTTAGTGCAAGGGTGTTTTCATCTGTCCACAGGGATTTCCTAGAAATGAATCTCTTCTGAGAACGTCGTTAATGTAAACGCAACACCAAGATGATTCAAAACTGACTGAAATGTGTAAATTGTGTTGGATAAAGGAATCTGCTACGTCTTCCAGTGAAAACACATTGCTTGGCTTTATAAGTAAACAAATGAGAACAGTTTTGTGGACGTGGTTCAGAAAGTTTATCATGAAAATCATAGGATTGTTCCAGTTAGAGGAGGATCACCAGCAAATTGTACAAAACTGTATGTAACTGCGTTTTGACACTGGGCTCCATTGTTTCGCTACGTCGTCTGTAGCTGTTTCAAGATTTCACCAACTTGCCTAAGAAGATCAAACACTAATGCAGGCTGACTGGTGTTTGTATGCAGATGAAAACATCTGGACACAGAAGAACAAGAAAAGTCTGTGACACGTTGATATGAATGGGTAACAGATGGTTAATTAGACAGAAGTTAAACAACCAGGAAGGAGCATGAATATAATAGAGACGAATGCAAATATGTTTTTGTCAAATTATGTCTAACATACATTACTGTGCAGCTTAAAATAGCTGCTGGACTGTGTCTGACTTTGGGCTGTTTAATGTACCAGTGTAGCAGCTGGCAAAAAAAAGAAAAAAAAGAAAAAAGAAACAGCGTTAACCCATCACCATCACATATGTAAATCTGGGTACGAAGGAGCAGCATGCAATATGTCCATGAAGGAAGCGCCTGACTGTTCTACACACTGCTCAGGTCAGATATCACTGAGGAGTGCATCACAGCAGCCCCTCTGTAAGAGAGAGCTCAGTGGAAGAAAACAATGTAAGCGCCTACTGTTAAGACCTGCTTGTTTCATATTTGTGACGCAACACAGCAAAACAAGAAATAAGTCACAAGAGCAGAAATGAAATCCATCAATTTCTGAGAAAATAATGATTTTCTTTGCTAAGTATGAGGGTTTAAGTCTTCTGATTGGTGAAATGGTAAATGTAGTTTTTCAGATCAGCTTGTTTAAATACTAAATCTGAGCAGGAAGGCGTTATGTGGGAAAACTTACACCTGACTTACTTAGTTTGGCTATTAGCATGAATTTGATAATGGTTTCAGCCAATGAGCTGCACGTTTGACAGATAGATCCATAACTAGCTACAAAAGTCATCAGAGAAGGAAACCGAATTCTCTACGTGGGAAACTGTTGTACAGCCACAAACTTCCCCCAGACTTAACGAACAAAGCATGAATAGATTCATTCACAGCAGAAATAAAGTATCAGAACAAGAGAAAAACTAAACATGCTGAAGCTGACGGGTGTTCAGTCCTTACTTTCTGATATGACAACATCCACCAGAAAGATGCTGGTGGGAAACAACACACGCCAGGACCACCTATACGATCTGCGATATTGAAATCTTTTCAATAACTCATGGAGTGAGTTTCAAAACTTTTATGCTTTTATGTATAAGATTTTTTTTATTATTATTCTTATTTTCAGGATAAAGAACCCAATAAAATTAAATCCCTCTTTTTCAAGAGAATACGATGCATAATGCAAAATCATTTTTTAGTGAAATACATTCAAGACTCGGAGCATGATGTGATTTGACGGGCCTTCACCTAGAAAAGCCTCTAATTTCCCCTTAAGAGGGTCTAGTTCAACTGTGTCTTTTTCAGATGTTGGCTTTAGACTCAAACAAATGAAGCAAACATCTGCTTCAGATGTTCAACAGATCCCGCATGTCTCTGTTTCAGAGCTGGTACAAGCCACGCCAGGTATTACACGAGCCATTTGAATGAAAGCAGAGCGCATTCGTCGACTGGGCTTTGACTAACAGAGAGCATCACAGTGTGGAGGAGTGTATTTATGAGTATTATCTCCAAACTAGAGCTGAACCGGACGTTAACCTTTTAGAGTTAGACTTGACAATAGGGAAGCAGCTTTTGTTTGCTTCAAGGCATCTTCCGTTCCGTACGTCAGTCTTTTCACGCGTTTTCTTTGTATTTGCCAATCCTACATAAAGGAGAGATTTGTAGAGTTGAAATTACAGCAAAGGGTGGCTCTACAAAGTATGGGTTGTGTGAGGTTGAATAAACCATACACATCATACTTTTCATATTTTCATCCGTATAAAATAATGATGGCAATCGTTTTTGCTTTTTCTCTACACTTAAAGAATCTAAAATATCTTTGCTTTGGTCTTCCTCTGAAATCAAAATAAGACACATCGAGTTTTGTAGCTGCGATGCGGAGATGTTTCAAAGGATGTGAAAATGTTTGCAAGGCATTGTATTAACATAATTAAACAATTAGGGGACGTAAAAAAAGGCAGACAAATTTAATCTAATCTGCAAAACGTGGAACAGATGAATGATACCATTGGGAAGCTGCAGATGTTTTGTATCACGGAGATTTTTAGTTTTAAAAGTTCATTAAAAAAAAAAAAAGTTTGCAGCAGTTATTTCTCCATGTCACATCAGCAGTGTCTTACCTTGCCTCTGGTTGTAGGGAGAGCAAACTATGGCACCGGCAGCTGGTGCTCTCTCCGACTTTCATAGGATGCATACTGAGGATGCAGGAGACCCAGCGGAAGATAGACAAAACAAATAGCTTGACAGTTTTTCCTCTGCCCTCTAACTGGTGTGAAAAAAAAAAAGATAATGCAAATGGAAAAGTGGCCTGCTGAATGATGATTAGTTTAAACCCAGTTTGCGGCAAATCTGTTCCGCATTGACAGCAGTGTTTCTGCTTCGCTTGTAAAATAAGGGCGGAGCAATTCTAATCTGACTATTCAACACCTTCATGTTTTAATAAGCTTAGAATTGCCTTTATCCTCTTTTCCTAAACCTCCTTGCTGACAGCTCAGCGCTCCCATCCTACATGGGAACAGCAGAAAAAGAAAAAAAAAAGTGTTTTATCCTGCAGCATTTTATGTCTCCGTGCATTCCTTTATTTATTTCTTTTTTCCACTCTGTTGGAACACGCATCGCTGCATGCTGTTGTGACAGATGCTGGCAGTTGTTTGTTCAAGTTTTATTTGACTGCAATTTTCTGCTCTGATTGGTGAAAAGTGGAGAGGGATTCTCGACAATCTGAGGCACTTACAGTTGGCAGTTTTGACTTCAGATTGCTATCTCAATGAGAAAGACCGTATCAGTTACACTCATTCACTTAGTTCCTAAAATGGAGTTGCGCTTTCATTTGACATCTTAGTAAATTGGGCGTATGCCAAGTTTGCTTGCCACTCTGTCTCCACAGCGTACGAGGAGAAGCCCTCTAATTTAGCAATTTCTCTGCCATTTAAAATGATCCCCTATAAAAACAAATAATAACACATCACAGTAACATTGGTGGTAAAAAAAAAAAATAAATAGAAATGCATGTTGTCTGCACTAATATCAGCCTGAGTTAATACAGCAAATGTCTGAGTTTGTAAAGCAACAATTTGACGCTCCAGTTTTTGCAGTTTCATTTTCCTTTTTTCCTCACCTTCTGTAAAAGTGAAACCAAATTTAATAAATTGCTCTATATGTTTTGATTTGGAATAAAATGCACCTTGTTTCTAGTGCACTCATGTACATGGAAACAGTAAGGACTCTGGGCATTTCTAAACACACTGCAGTTATTTTCAACAAGACTGCAAATACAACAGCACGGCCACAAAGTGAGAGAACTGTTCCCTGGAATAAAGAGAACATTTCGACAACTTTAGGGCACAAATTTCAACATTCAAGAGCTTCATGTTTTTATAGGAATATACTTTTTCTGTTTTTTACCTCTTTACCTCAGTTTTTTTTTCTTTTTTTTTTGCAGCTGATTGAAGAGTTGCTTATCATTCGAGGCTGTGATGTTTACTCTTTTCAATTCGATGCGAAATGTTTTCTTTGTGCTCATTCTCAGGACCTGGATGGATGTTTTTTCTTTTTTTTTTCTTGAATCAAATATACAGAGAAACATAAAGAAAGAAAGAGAAGGCTGGTAATAGAGGCCATAGGCTAACCTTGGTGTTCCACAATGCGTTGCTCTGACATGCCCGTGAGTGGCAAGCCATTCAACACGGCCTCCACCTCCTGCTGTGAGATTTGGAGTGTAACTCGTGAATATAATTAAGGCTGATGATCTCTTGGAGGCTCTCTGCAACCTATTAAAAGTGAGCAGAAACTCAGTTTCTTGGTGTTTGTAGATATGCTGGAAATATTTATGAATTTAACTTGAGGAAGCCCCTAAATAATTGAGATTTTGTTTTCCTTGTTAACATTTTGTGCACAGATGAGATTTTACATCAGTGCGTCCTCTTGGACCTTTAAATAGTTTGTCAGGTTAAATACACAAACTAAAGGTTATTACGTAGATTTTATGTGCATTTATATTCAACCCCCTTTATTCTGATAGCCCATAAATGCATCCAATGAAACCAACAACCTGCAGAAGTGACATAACGTGCAAAAACGGCAAGAAAAAAAGACACGTAACTATTATTTAATTTCCCTTTGAGATTATTAAAGAATTTTTGAATTTGAATGTAGGAGTGCTGTGGTCAGACAAAACAAAAATTAAAACACAAATGAACACCTACATATATTTAGTTTTATCGTTAGAGAATTTTGAAAACCATGTGTCACTTTTTTTTTTTTTTTCCCATTTCCAGAAATGACGGAATCAAATGGCGCTACCTTCCCCATGAAGCTCAAACAAACTGTAACTTTCACAACTCCAGCTACAATTCTTTTTTGTTTCCCCTAACCCGTCGTCTCTTACATTGGACAAGAGAAAAATTAAATTGGCAGTATATGTCAACAGCCATTTGATTACATTTTGTCAAACTGTGCCCATCAGACCTAACTCCTCTTTCCGGTTCTATCAATTTCACGTACTCTCCCTCCCGATGGCGCGTCTCATTTTCACTGTTTGCTCTTTGAGCTCCCAGATTGCTCCGTCTATTTGCTTCCTTGGATGAGTTCAGTTTGAAGAACAGGAGCTCTGGTGGATAAGGGATACGTGTTTCATAGGGGAGCCAGTTAACCTGCTCCACCCTATCATCTGAGCTTGTTTTGGTTCAGCTGAATCCTTAGAAGCTTTTCTCCCATCAATTCAAAAGCAACACAGGGGGGAAATACCAATAGACTCTAAGTTATTTTCTGCTTTTCTCCTGTTGCTTTTGCAACCTAATTTTTGACTGGTTTATTTTATTTGTGTCTAAGCAGAGGCCCAGAACTTGAGGGGGAAACTGCTAAGCTCATAGAAAAGTAAAATAAAATATATATCTTTTCTTAACAATGTATGTATAGGCAGTTTAGTTCATCTGATATCCAGTCAACACCTGATTTATACATTTTTTAAAAATCTTTAGCCATTTAAAAGGATGAGATGTTGTAAAAAAACAACAACAACAAAAAAATCCTTCATCTGGCCCTTTTATGTTCCATGGCACATCAAACACTAATACAGATGCACTCTGGTAAAATGTGCACATTTTCCGGGAGAGTTTTTTATATATGAACATCATCTGTCAATGGGCATGTCAAAGTGACCTTTTAAGCTTTGAGTTGGGAAAAAAAAAGTCTCTGTTCGGTTTGACAAACAAAATCTTCCACCCCAATTTCTTTGATGGTTTTTGATTTATGTTTCTGGTAAACCTCATTACTGCTTGGAACTTGAGGTAAGATTTGGCCCTAAAGAAACATATTTAGAGGTAATGCAGTAAGACTTTCTTGACCGAAAAGACGAAAGGATGAAAAAAAAGAAAGAAAGAAAGAAAGGCTGCAGAGGCAAAGACTGTAATGATTATGGCCTCTGTGGAAGGTGACAGCGCAGTGCATTTGAGAGAGTGGTCAACATACAGTAATTTCACATACAATGACACAAAAAGTACACTGGTGAACTTTTTATAGTGTTTGAAATAAATTTATTTTTCAATTCACAAAGAATACTTTATAAGGAGTTTAATTAAAATGCATTTTTGATGACCAAGATTTTCATATTTTTTTGAACAATAACAAGGAGAAAACCTGAACCACAGGCGGCTCAAACCATTTGGAGCACCAGTAGTGAAACCGCAAGATACTGCAAATCCAATGCCATCTCAGGAAAATCTGGTAAATTTCCAGTAATTTACCAGAAACTTACTGGAAACTAACTCGAAGAGGAAGTCATCTGTTGAAGAAAAAACAAACATGGTTTAAATGAATATACTCATTTAAATTAATTTTTGGCCAATTTCAAAGTCAAAATGTACTGCTTCAAATTATTTCATTGCTTCTATGAGGTCACAAGGTTTCGATCATTTCAAAATGTGTGTAGGGTATAGTCTTTTCAACATCCTCCTCTCCATTGTCTTTTAATGACTCTGGTGGGGTCATTAAGCCGGTGAAAAGCTTTAAGAATCTCTCCAGTTTTTCTTTAAGAGCTGCAAAAACATCTAAAATATTAAGGCTGAAAGTATTAAAAGTCAAAATGTAGGTCCTCAGAGGAGCAATGATTCCTTGCAGAGAAACTGAGACCAGGAGTAGATCAGTTGAGCTCAAAACCAAATAATAACGGTGAAAAAAAAAATTACTTTTCAGAATTTTTGGCAATTCCATCCAAAACCGTTCTTTCCATGCATGTGGAAAGTAATTCAACGACAATAATTAGTTTTGGCTCTGTCTGACACAAATCATTTAGTCTCTTATGGCAGAACGCATATTGATTTACTTTGACAGTAGCTGAGTTTTCATTGACCATAAAATTGTGTCTTTACAAAATGTTGTTTTCCGACATTAGCAGAATATCGCTAAGAAATATTGCACACGTTTGTAATGGAAATGCAGCTAGTGTTTCTCTTCAGGTCCACAACAACACAACATGTCCCTTTATTTGGTGAGACTAGACCTAAAATATGAAGTTTTGTTTGTCATTATTCCCAAATTTATTGGTGAGTATTTTTTTCTGAGTGCCTGTCAAAATACGTCTGTCTTAATGTCCATCCATCCGTCCAGACATACATAGATATACATAATCTAAACACTCAATTGTAAAAGTGAATTTCTTTTCTCTCTCTATGGAGTTGAAACACTTTAAATCAGGCTTGAAAATGCCAGTGCCAAATTAGGCCATGATGGGGAAATGTTCTAACAGAAGACACAAACAAAAGCAACACCCATTTTACTTCAATTCAACACATTTTCGTTTGACCACGGTGAAAAGTCTGACAAACAAAGCCGACACTTGAGATTTGACAGTTGTTGAGCGTGTCTTTTCCCGCAAAGGAAGGAAATGGACTCTTTTTAGAAGAACGTCGACACATACATGTGGTATGTTTTCAACAGTCGACGCGAATTTTAAGACTGCAAATTGGCACATATAGAAAAGAAACCAAAAGACATGTGCTAAGTCACATACACACTATAAAATGCTGGGGGTCCAGAAGCACATGCAGAGGCAGGTACATGTGTGAAATGCCCAGGGCCTTCTCATGTGTGGAGCAATAGGTCAATATCATGCTGGATAAGGCTCAGGACTCACCAAGACAGACTCAACCTGCCAGAATTCACACTTTTCCCCTTGTCTATCTGCTTTCCCATCACAAATTTACTGTAGTGTGCACACAGTGCGGATTCATTTTGGAGTATTTTTCTTTTTTTTCTATTACAAGGAAAGATTCCTCCCATTTTCTCATAAAACACTCTTTTGCGTTTTGAAACTGGGTTCACATTTTTTATTTTATTTTTTTTTACAGTAAAAACACTGAATAGTTCAGGGAAAAGGTTCTGGCTTCAAACTGTATTTCCATAATTTTCCATGTGCGGTCCATATTAATTACTGATTGTACTATTGGACGGCCTTGGGAACTTCAGCGTGGTGCTATTTCTTTTTTTTTTTTTATTTAACAGTGTTATAACATTTATCACTGATTTCGCTCGTGGTACCAGCAGGGTTGGAAAATGTTGGGTTTTTAACGACTGTTAGCAAAATACATGCTCAAATTATTCCCATCCTGTTCCGCTGATTTGCACTACGGGATGCAGATTGTGAGACAGAGTCGGGAGATCTGAGCATGAAAGCTCCAGCGCGAATTGATCTGATGCCAGTGGGGAGACTCAGGCATCCAGAGCCAGTGAGCTATTTCGGTGCATTCAAGCTGACATGTTGAATATTGTCTCCAGCAGGGAGAGGAGGCCTTGTGCTTGGGCATGAGCCATCTTATTGTAATTGCTAACAAGCACATGGACAAAATCCACTTGAGTGATTGGACTGATAAACTTTGTACCTCTGTTGTTGTCGGAGCAATTACCGAGAAAAGCAACAAAACGGCCGGCCATCCCTGGAGGAATCTAAAGTATGAATAATGGGGTAAATCTTATTAAGTTCTGCCAGGTCAAGTGCTCAGCAACAGTACCAGTCCAACATATTTTGTTCTTTCTTATTAATGAACAGCGACACACACCACACACGTCTGCAAGCGGTTGTTTCAGCAGCTCCGAAACTTTGGCTCATTTTAGTTCGAATTGCACGCCAGCAAATGAGCAAAGTTAAAACTTTGTAACTTTCTTCGTCGAAAATGTCACGCATCAAAAGCTGCGAAGAAACATAAGAAAAACAACGACAATATTTCCAAATCAGACTAATTTAATTATCCTGGACCAATAAAGACCCAGGTCACTAATAAACAAAAAAAGACGAATTCATTCAGTCCGTCTTTGAGGTGTAACAGGAAATTTGTCATTTTTATGTATATCAAAAAATAAATTAAAGTGCATTTCCTTTCTCAGGAGGATATCAGTAATGAATGATCTTCCTATAGGGGGATTTTGCCTGACTGTGACTATATGCAAGGGTTGACATCGAGATATTTTTTGGCTTCCATTCAAAACACGTATTGACAAGTTGGCATCTAAATTTGCTTCAGCTGTGGTCTAATTGAAAAACTGAAAGTGTATTATAAAGCATAGTGTGGAAATACATTTTTGAGTAAGAAGCTTGTCTAAACTAAATTGCCAAGGTCACAGCAAGAAAAAAAGAAAAATGCTGATAAATGCATTGCAGGTAGGTAAGTGTTCCCAATAGGGTAATTTTTATTTTGAGTGTTTTTAGAGTTGTTACATCCAATTTTGCTCACTGTGCCATTAAAGCCTCGCTGTCTCTTTGCACAGACACAGGACTGTGTAGGGTCCTTCACTTTCCTGTATCACAAGAACTGAAAAAAAAGCCTATTGAAATGTAAAATAATTCTGATATAACACAGATATTCAGACATTTCACAAGCATCTAACCTAAACTGGGTTGTTTTTTTTTTATTTGGTTGTTTTCTGGAGTTCTCTAAAAACATCTGGATCTAGGAGTCTTCTCAAAACCAAAGTCAGCATAGTCAAAGTTTTGCATTCCTTTTCTTTCACTCATTACTCAGCATGCGGTGTAGTGGCACAAACACTCCCAGTGTTTCCTGCTCCTTTTGTCCGTCTTAGACATGTACTTTTCAGCTCAGATTAATTGGTGCAGGAAGCCATAGCGTTGTGCATATGGCGTCCGTACAGCTGACATTTTCTTGTACTTATTTCCTGACACAAAACCTTTGTGTGATTCATTGATCTACAGAGAAAAATTACTCGTGTTTATGTGGCAGTGAAACACATTTTCAGCTGCTTATGTTTAAAAAAAAATAAAAATAAAAAAATTCAATAAAATAATAATAATAATAATAATAATAATAATAATAATAATAATAATAATAACGGCATTTTGATTTGTGTTGAAACTAGTGTTAAAGTGCAGTCAAACACTAAGCTAAGATTCTAGCTACTTTATTGGTTTTACATGCATTATTTTTGCTGTGTTCCCTCATTTTCCGGCTTGGACCTTTACAAGATGCAGTCATTTTGTTACAGAGCTTTAAAAAGTAAAAAATGTGATTGTCTCAGTTTTAGGTTTAATGTTAAATCACATTTAACATCAGAGAGAAAATTTACTTTTATCCCCAAAAAATAAAAAAGTATGTACGACAAGTATATATAAATTTTTTATGTACATAAACCTTATTTGACACTAAGTATAACGTGATTGTAAAGTAAATAAGAGCTTCCTGCCTTATTATTATTATTATTATTATTATTATTATTAACAGAAAAAATGAGGTAATTAGGTTCGGCTGCATGTACAACCCTGATATGCAATGAGTCAGAGGGAGATGGATGCTTATCATTTCACATACCAGACAGTCACCAAATGCTGCCTTTTCTAAGACACAATTGTGTTTCGTAATTATTTATTTTATGTTTCTTTGATTTCAAAATGTCAAAACAAAAACCGTTTGAAGAACTACAGAAGATACACTTAAGATACGGATGTTTTATTAAGCCAAATTCTGTTCCCTCCAGAAGGCGGTATGAGTGCTCTTTGCATTACGACACTTTCTTCCTTTTGCAAACAAAGTTTCCTACTTGGGAGCACAAGCTGATGTGTGATACATCCCATCATCAACTCCTGCAGATAACGAGTGCAACTTTTCTCCTGCTTGCCATTTTGCTCAAAACTTTTCTCATACTAGGTTTTGGTGCTGTTTTCCAAAAAAAAAAAAAAAAATAATAATAAAAAATACATGCTTTCCTCGATACTGATCATGAACTTCAAAGAATTCCACTTCACATCGATAATACATTTCAGTCTTGAAGATGTCTTCTGGATTACACCAGTAAGTGGAAATGTCCTATATATGATAACTTGGAAAGATGGAAAATGTAGAAGAAGCATTTCCCCCACCGTTCCCACAGGGGTAAAACTTCAGAGTCGTAAAATTGTGAAGAGTCTCCAAGTTTTGAGCCTCAAATCTCTAAGAGTCTTTTGTAGCCATTAACACCCTGGAGATGCAGCACTCGCAAACTTTTTTCCTGTTTGGTCAAGTGCCTGCAAAATCAGTAAAACTGCAAATTGCCCAGAGTTTATTCAGAGTTTTTTAACTTTTCCCGTAGCACTCATTATTTTAAAAGATTTCACTCTAATAAGTCATTTCCAGTTAACAGTTTTAATTAAAGTTTGTAAAATCATTGTAGATGATACTACTACTTTAGCAAAACTCAAAAATGTCACCACCACATTAACTTTAAACTTGCTAAAACACAGTAGAGCAAACACCATCAGATGCCACGGCTCCTCATTTCACCACTGACAAGGTAAACTTCACAAATCACCAACAAGCATCTTAGATTTTTTGCCTCTCCACTTTTCCTCTATTTTCTGGGAACTTGTTCTCTTAATGAAATGCCAATTTTACCTTCACCTGAAAAGGGACTTTGGGCGACTAAGTCCAGTGCTTTTTCTCCTCAGCCCAGGTAAGATGCTTCTGATTTCTCTGGTTCTCAGAAGAAGACATTTAACAGTGGTACCTGGATCTATTTGTGTAAGCTGGCTCTTGAAGCACAGACTCCAGACACAGTTCACAGCCTCGCGAATCTCCTTCAAACCCTTGAATTAGCTCTTCACTTTCTTTTCAATCCTACACTTATCCTTGTGACTTATTTGTACCCCAGACATCTCTATTAAGCTTTTTTTTTTTCTTTTTAAATGTATGAGTACAGAATCCTAAGCAGCCATGTTCTCGAGCATTGAGCTTTTTTGCTTGCTGTCCCTGTGGAAAGAATTGACGACCATCAGCTGTAACTAACAAAGTCTTCTGCATGGGTACGTGAACCATAACATATTTACAAGATGACCTTTCTGTTATTTTTACTGATCTGAAGTAATATTCTGGGAAATATAATCATCAAAATGAACAAAAACAACATTTGACACATATTACACGTGTGTATCTTTATAAGTGGTTGTGGATAAACTCAAATACAATGAGATTGCACCTGCATTCGGACTCAGATTGAAGGGCCAAAGACACTGAGCTGAGATTAGCATTTTGTTTAGTTTTGTTTTAAAATGGAAAGTCAGAGACTTTATGGAGCAAGAAGTCCAGTTATACTGGTGACACTGGTCAAGTATTTGCCAGGCAGGTGAGTTGTGGTCGGACATGTTGCTACTGTTCAAGAGGCAGAATGGTCAGTGAAATCATAGCACTGTCGAGCTGCACAGACAAAGTATGACTGTAAGAACAATGAAACAATAATTAAGATAAAAAAAACAAGCGTCATGAGCAAAATGAGAAAAGTATCTGAACACGCCTGTGATAGTTGTCACCAAATTCAAAATACCAGTTATGAGGAAAACAAACTACAACAATTATTGTTTGCATATAGGATACAGTTACGAAACTAAGTTGATCTTGCTCATAGATAAAATCCATCCTTGTGCAAACCAACCATCTTCCTGCAAAATGTAACAAATACGCACTTGAGAAATGTT
>NW_015114398.1:42590-64610 GCF_001443285.1 Poecilia latipinna | reverse complement strand
GAAACTAAGTTGATCTTGCTCATAGATAAAATCCATCCTTGTGCAAACCAACCATCTTCCTGCAAAATGTAACAAATACGCACTTGAGAAATGTTAACTGAGCAACAGCCACTTGTTATAGCAAGAAACGTTTCAAACTTGTAGAGAGCATGTTATTGTTTTAGGTCATATTCATGGAGATAAACTCCTGTGTGAACTCTTTGCACAAAAGAAAAGTGTAGGAAGTTAAACAACTTTCAGCACTCTAAAGTTAATCAGCAGCTATAATTTATATATTACGTTTTCAAGATACGGTAGCATCCTAAGGTGAAGTCATTTTCCAAGCAGCGTGTTTTCTGCTAAAATTCTTTGTCCCTATCTTACAGACAAGTCCCTGCAGACACCTATAATTATAGCATTGGCGCAGGAATAAATTCAGCTGTTTTTTTTATCCTCTTAGCAAACTCTTAGAAGTGTGTTCACAGACACTTGTCTGCAAAAGCCCTGTGAAGCCTCAGACACTTTACACTGCAGGGTTTGTGTGTGGGTATTTCTGAGCTGCAAGGTGAAAATTACAATTTACACTCTGTGTGTACTGCAGAGTTACAAGGACCAGTAGGTGGGATGATAGCAAACAGAACATTGTGGAGACAACTCCACAGTTTACATGGAGCCATATGACAGACAGAACTGCAGGCACAAGGTGTTTCACAAAAACATAAATCGTTCCAGGCACAACAGGACCAAGTATAATACAACACTTATAGCAATTACAGGAGTTTTTGTTCCTCGTCTGAGCTTTGTGGAAAAGACATGTAGGGTTGAGTAAAAATGGCAGCCGGTGCAGCGTGGTGCAGGCCTGAAGAAGTCAGAGTGTCGAACTGTGTTGCTTTTGATTTGCCATCTTTTCAAAGTTTGGGAAGATGCTTACCGAAACATTCTGCAACATGGAAGCGATGAGAGGTTTGCTAGATTTGAGTTGTTCTATCTGTAAAGAGATACAGATGGCGTAGCTGTTGGATGTTACTAATAAAGTAATGTGTAATCTAACTTACTAACTTACTTTTCAAAATTAAGTAACCAGTAAAGTAACTAAGATACTTTGAAAAGAGTAACTATTTCAATCTCACGTCAAATTGGTCACATGCGGTATTGTAACTGTGGCAACACCGCATGTGACCAAGCAGACTCCAAATCTGTTCAGGAGTACCTTGCCACCAATCAATCAAGCAATCAAATATTATTTGCATAGCACATTTGAGCAACAAGGCATTTCAAAGTGCTTTGGATCATAACAAAACAAAAACAGAAAGTCATAAAACATAAAATCCACATTCAGTTTAAAATTTGCATGAGCTACTTTTTGTCACCGTCTGAACAATAGAACCACATCATCTGCAAAACGCCGAGCCTGAGTTACTGCTGGCAATGTGGACCAGACTCTGACACCAATTGTACAGAGACCTAACAACCAATTCCAAAGTGTCTGATATCCCGGACTAACCCCCACAAGACTCATTAAGCTATGAAGGTATGTGTTATTTTACCTACATGGGATTTCTTTCCTCTCGTCCTCTCACAGTCCATACAATCCTCTCCTCTCCTGACTGTAACACGGGGATGTTATACTTCTGGATTTTCAGAACAATAACTTCATTAATCTTCCTAAATGATTATCAGACAGCCTCCATTACTCCATGTTTGATTATTGCATTCAGGTTATTATATTTTAATTTATAGAAAATGACAGTGAACGCATGCTACCGAAATGCAATGAAACCATTTTTATCTATTAGCCTATTTGTTATTCTTTTAAATCACCCACTATTTTTTGATTGGGATTAAATACAAAAAAAGAAAGAAAAATACTCTCTTGAAGTTTTTCTTTTAGCACATGGGCAAATGAGCCAGTGGTACAACTGTTTCTTTAGGTGGAGCACAGCCTGAAAGTTAGCAAAGATGATTATTTAACACGTAGATGCATATAACTACAGCATACACCTAATTGCCCTTCATCACTATAACATAAGGTCTTTCTTGAATTATTTACCTACAAAGAGCATTGAAACATAAAACAGAGACGGCACTGAAATCCTTTAAACATTTCATACTGCGGCCAGCATGCTGGAGACAAGGGCAATCACACTGGACACGTTAGACCAGCAAGTCCAGTGTGACCCTTTTTTTTTTTTTTTTACAGAAATGCATCATAAAGAAAACATAACTTTTAATTAAATAAGTTAGGATTAAATCAGTGAACACTTACAGCACATCTGCAGCTGTAAAAGAATCTATGACAGTGAAACATAAAAAATCTGCAATGTAATAAATGTGGTTATGAGCCTTTGAGTAAGTAATGAACAACAAAATCTAACCTAACCTTTTAAGAAAGACTCTATAACTGCTCATAAGTTTACTTATTGACAGAATAGTGGACGTGAAATTGTAGGCTGTCAGTACTGCGTTTAACCCATAGTGAAGTATTAATGTTTGTGGATTCAAAAGATCAAGGTCAATAAAACAGCCCTGGGCAAAGTAGACTTTCTAGTCCGTTGCCTTTCTCAAACATAACAATTAAAAAAAAAATACAAGTTTGAACCCAACAAAAATAAAATAATTTAAGAGCCACATTTTCAAGATGAAGGCATCTTCAAAGTGCTTCATACAATACTTCCCACCATTAAATATTTTTTCTGCTCCTGATCTTTAAAAAATGCAACAGCAGAATTGGGCAGCAGAAAAAATATAAAAACCCTACAAAGGTGCATTCAGAAATGATAACTTTCATCTTTCATTTAAACAAATTAGATATTCCTTAGGTGAACATTTAAAAGCTGATCAACGCAGATTTCAAAATTTGAGCGTGCCTCCACTGATGTACTCTTTGCTTGAATCTGTCCGGTCTGATCAATCTTCACATTCCAGTTTGTCTCAGCATAAATGGTGTAAAATATTTGATGTCCTACTGTATGAAGGTGGTGTATGGTACTTTTTGCTGTGGTGTTACAAACTTTTATTCAGTTCCCCATACTCAACGATCACCGGACCATCTGGGGCTGAAAGTCCAATGCTGGTTACAAAGTCTATCGTTGCCACCAAGTGACCTAATCATTATTCGTTTACATGGCGTCTCTGCTTTGGGATTTTATTGCCATGAAATGATTTTGACAAGTCATGCTGCAAAATCAGACAGGAAGGCAACACTGAAACATTGCTGATCTACAGTTTCTCTGTGTGCCTTAAAACCTGAAGCATGTATGTAATAGTGAGCCCAGAATATAAGCCATAAAGCCATGAAGAGTAATAAAACATGAGGAAGGAGAACATTGGAACTCTGCATTTCCTTTGGAAGAAGCTTTTTTTAGCTTCCTTTCTCTGTCTTGAAAGGACAGAGATGCTAAAGAAGTTACAACTTTACAGATAATAACTTTTATATAAATACTGCTGACATTTGACACTTCACTGGTTCTTGGCAATTAAAGCACTTTAATAAAAAGCTCCTCACTAACAGAAAAAAAATAATAATTAAAAAAACCCACAGTACATAAAAGGAGACATGCTGTATTTAGAGAGTTTCAAACTGTACTCCTTAACCAAATTAAGATGTTCCTACTTCTGGTCATAATCCTCCTGCTTTCTCAGAATAATGAAGTACTGTGACTGAATTTTAAGACCTACATTTATTTATTTAAATATTTACAGAGCAGAGTGAATTACAATAGAAAAGCTTAAATTATAATTCATAAACATTTTAATGCAGAACTGTGTCTCAAATTTATCATCTGAGCCCAGAAGAACCCCCCCCCCCCCTTCTTAATTAAATGATAAGATCTGTGCTAGATTAACAAAAAAACAATAAGACGAGCAGTTATGAGAAAATAAGTTTAAAAGTTTTGGAGACATTCTTTTTAAGTGTTTACTTTTTTTATTGCATAATCTAAAGATCAGGATCTGCTTAAGTTGTTTCATCTTTTCCTTCAGAATCATCTGTTGATTAGATCCGCTACTGGGGCAGCTAACCCGAGTGCAGACCCAGACACACATGGGACGATAAAAGATAACGGGGTAATTTACTGACTGAACAGGTGCGCATATTAAGTTGGGAAGTGGAGGGGCCTTGAGCGGATAAGTGGGTGGTGTGTGCGTGATGAGCTACGGGCAGGTTTGAAGCAGACCCGGGTCCTCAGATGAGACGAAAAACAAGGCGACCGCAAAGGAAAGGAACGACTACGGTCAAAAAAGCATGGCTGCATGAAAAAGCTCTGCGTAGACTTTACACACATTTCACCTACTCAGACAATCAGACTCACTAAGTCTGAGGCAAAGGGTGCTTTGAGACGAACAAGACTGAGGATCTGAACAAGGAGCCACGTTTCTTTTGAGGTCTGAAGTGCAGAGGAGGCTGAAGCTTTTTGCTTCCGACTGATCCAGTTTCTTAGTTTGAAAAAGTTATTTATTTTTATTATTTTTTTTTTTTTCAAAATCTGTGAAGACTTTGTAAAAGTTGTGTCCTGTGTTCCCAGCTTCAGAGAGGATTGAAATAAAAAAACTTGGAACATTAGAAACCAGCTTTTGTTAACATAAATATACGATAAAAGCAGGCGAATTAAAGTGTCGCTATTTGTTTGCTTTGAGTCTGGTGCAGATAACCACTAATGCGCAGACTTTGTGAATGAATATGACCTTTCTTCCGGCATCAGAGGTTGTTAGCATGGATGGAAGAAAATTGGAATAAAATAATGAAAGATGATTACAGACTGGCTTCATTTTACCACGGATCCGGTTTCAGCAGAGAGAGAACTATTTATGCCGCAGGAGCTCAGGTTGGAGGTGATTGAGGTGAATCCGAGTGATGAACTTCTTGGACTAAATTTTATTTCTTTTTCTTTTCTCTGCTGGAATAAGGACAAGTAGTTGCTTGAGACAATTTTGCAGATTCATTTAGATCAAGAATTTTGTTCTAATTAAATGTCTAACTTAATCATTTAGGTCGGGCTTGTGTCTCAAAAAAGATGCTGATGGTTATATTTCTAAATACTTTTCTCCAAACATATACTCAAGAGTTTCTTCCAGTTTAGTTCAGCCTCAAACTTTCTGAAAACTCACAGAATTTTCTAAAATCTACTGATCTCCACATTTGATTTTGTTGAAAACAAAGTTAAGAAAAACAACAACCTCTATTTAAATAATTAATTACAAACTCCTTATCAATAATTTGACTATTTATGTTTAAGTTTGGGTGCAGTTTTAAAAGCCCACCCCTTTTACCATAGACGTCTACTTGCATGTAAAAGAATTTATCAGAAAGCAAATGTGCTTTGGGTTTGCATTAGTGCGTGACTGGTTTGACCTTAGCTTACTGCCTTTGGAAAAAAGCAACTTCTTTCACAAAGCTGAGTATCTGACTGAAACACAAACCCTTCAAGCGTGCAAAGAAAGTTGAGATCTGAGTCTGTATATTAAGACTTCAGAATGTTTTTTGTACCTTGCAGTGTTTCAAAGGAGTTCATTTTGCCTCACAGAAATACAGGAAATTGTTTAATTCAAGTCACAACTTTATTATTAGGTTGTCATAAGTTGTTTGCTGTTTTCCTGGAATCTATGGCTGTATATCCATTCAGTGGCTAATTGAATTTTATACAGAAACTGTTAAGTAAGCATAACGTTACGTCAACACCAAATTTGATTGGATATGAATTCTGTAAAAACGATATGCTTATACTCTGAGAAATTGTATTTTTTATAATACTAATAAAAAGATTTTAAAAAATGCTGGGTTTAAAAAAAGAAGAACTATATTTAAGTTCATGATTGCTCTATTTTTTTTCCATTATTAGAAGCATCAACTATAAATACAGAGAAACATGAAGACAATTAAGATTACTTAGATTTACACTAAATGCCCTTCAAAGCCCTCATGAATCGAACCTCTGAATATTTGTAGGAGTTAAAGTTCTCACCGAAATAATAGTCCTTGAACAGAAAATAAAACTGCAATCTAATCTACTGGGTTCTGTATAAAACACTTAAACCAAAGATGATCATGCTGCTCCATATTTCTTACATGTTATGAGCCTGTAAATCTATTCTTTTCTCTAAAGCACTGGACACATTTACTCTTTTTCAACTTATCAGACTTTCACTGCTCCTCACCCCACACAGCCTGCCTTGATTCTGAAACGGTGCAGAGATGTTGAACTTTACCTAATTCTTGTCCACTTTTACACACTGCTCAGTGGTCGCCAAGTCTGCTTTTGACTTGAAAGTCAACTTATGCAGCAGAAAACAGAAAATACGATCACACATGATACAAAATAAAAACCACATTAAGGGAAAGAGGAGCTCAGATGTGAACACAGTAGTCGACTTGTCAAACGTTCCCCGAAAGAAGGAGCCGGTTTCAGTTAATGTCAACTCTGCTCAAGACAAACAGACAGCACAGCCGGAGTCGTGTCAAATGGAGCCTGAAAATATTAAATATTTCATAGTCTCTCAAAATAAGCCATGTATATTACAGTAGATGGAAGTGCAGTTCCCCTCATTAATCCCAAGGGGGGGGGGAAATGAAGTGACACAGTGTCGAGAGCTGCTGGTAAGGAGCTGAAGCAGACTTTTTTTTCTCCTCTATTGGTCTCCATATTGCTTTCCACAGGCCTGTTGATACTGCAGCTTACAGGGTTCTTATTGTGCTGCAAAGCATCATTCATACGATGTTTGCAAATCTCTAGTTAAGCTCAGAGTAATGGACAAATCACCCACGGGAAGCAATACCGGGTTCTAGCTTCGCAAAAAGACAATTTACATTAATAAGGACCCTAACCCCTAATAAGGAGAACGACTCCCAACAGGTTTACTTTTTGTGTCCTTGTGTCTGTTCACGAGGTAAATCTGCAGAAAGGAAGAACCAAAAAGAGGAGCATAAACGCCAACGTTTTCTTTCTGAAGGCCATTTTGAGTTGTGGTTCAACGTGTATTTCAGCAGACAATTATTTTTAAATTCCTGCACTGGTATTGGCTTTTGTTACTTGCTTTGGATGATGAGTTGAGGGGGATTCGATGGAGCCTGAGAAGATACTTTCCATGGCACACAACAACCAACTAAACTGTGTAATATTCGTAGGAAGCAGTACGATTCTGGGGATGTGAAAAGCTGTTTCCTACCACTGTCAGTCGGTTTTTGACCTTTAAAATTCACAGCAAAAACCAAGTATCTCTTTTTTTTTTTATTGTAACAACACATACAATCACTAAACGGTCTCTGCTTTTGCAAAAGGGCTGAACTCTATCTTGAATAACCACAGGAACGGTGAGCTTATCACCCAGCTTTGTGCAGTAAAGTCAGGAGCTCAAAGGAAACTGCTGACCACGTCCTTCGCTGCAAAAAGCAGCTGAACTTGCAAGCTGGCGCGTCTCACACCCTCAGTGTCTGCTCAGGTTTCCCGTCCTTGCCGGATTCACCACCTACTTCTCCGGCTTACCAAGCCAAACTGCATTTCTCAAGGATCTTTGTTGCCGCCTAGAATCTCCCAGCAGGCTAACCTTTCAAGACCGAGCTGAATTATCTCTTTAGGTGGTTCAGATAGACTTTTATTATGATAAGAAAATGATTAAACAATAGTAAATTTACAAAAAGTACTTTTTTTTTTCTTAGTTCATACATGTTTGATTCATAAAAACGTAAAGCTGTCTGAACACCTGGGAGACAACTTTACGTCTAACATTACAAAGAGAACAACTATTAACATATTTTATAAATAGATGCACTTGTACTGTGTAAATACGGCATTTCTCAGTGTTACAAAGTGGTTTGTGAATCTTGATGTTTTAAAAATCTTACTGAAGCATTTGCTGTATTCAAGGATTGATTAGAAGTTGGTAATGTGATTCACAGTTTCCCCCCTCCCCTTCCCCTCACAGTGGTTGTCCACTTATAAAGTTTTTATTATTATTATTATTATTATTATTATTATTATTATTATTATTATTATTATTATTATTATTATTAATAATAATATTATTTCAAAGCATTAATTACACATAAATTCATGTTTTCTTATTTTTGCAGTGAACTCAGCTCACTTAAAAGGACAGACCACTGGTTCATTGAAGGAGCACTAA
The DNA here is from genome assembly GCF_001443285.1 of Poecilia latipinna. Taxonomy (NCBI): domain Eukaryota; kingdom Metazoa; phylum Chordata; class Actinopteri; order Cyprinodontiformes; family Poeciliidae; genus Poecilia; species Poecilia latipinna. The sequence goes on along the minus strand of NW_015114398.1, from coordinate 56,513 downwards.
GCAACCCCCACTTGCTCCCACTGACTTCCTGGAAATTTTTATTATTTTTTTTTCTTTGTATTGTGCATTAAAATGAACGTAGGCTAAACCATAACTGCATTTATGTCTTCTTCAAATAATCATAGAGAGGAAATAACACTTGAATTCAATCAAAATCCAACGTGCTCGTGGCTCAGAGAGCATGAAGAATGTCTTAAACTTATGCAGCTGCAAAACACTGCAGAATACTTTATAGGTTTTCTTTCCAGGGTCATTCTTGTCTCTCTTTTTTTTTTTTTACCTTAATTGAAATAACAGGGTTTTTTTATTGTTTTTTGGTGGGTAGTTTTCCATTACATTTTAATTTTTAATTTATTTATTTTTATGTGTTGTTTGATGGAATCAGATTATGTATTCGGTTCACTTGAAAAGTTTTTATGTTTAGAAAGTGGAATGTCATGCATTATTAATAAATGTAGATGTGATGTAAATCCCTGATGCTATGTCAGAGTAAGGTCAGGCTGCTCCAAAGTAAAGGTTTGCTAACTACATTATTTTACAGTTATGATGCATATTTTTTTTTCATATATTAAAATGCATGTCATTTAAATCCAGTCATTCATCGTTTATACCCATTTACTCTTTAGGGGCTTGTGAGGGAGACTGGTGCCTACCTCCAGCAGTCATTGGAGGCAGGACTCAGAGTCAAAATGTTTTTTTTTGTTGTTTTTTTTTTAATCTATTATAATTCTAATACAAGAAAAATGTTATGACTAACCTGAGGATTCGTGGTCAGGGTTAGGATCATTATGGTAGGGCCTCAGGATTCATAAATAATAATTTATTTTAAATAACTCACCTGGTTAAATAAAGGTTAAATAAATAAATGACATGAATAAAATCAATTCACTTATTTTCTTTGATGCTTATGATTAACACGTGATGGGAGACGACTTAATTTTAGCAGACGCCGGCCATGCCTCGTTGTTATTGCTAATGAACCTCGGCATAATTAGAGTTAAATAAGCAGGAGCAATGCCTGTTATGAAATTGGTTGACTTGTTGCAATGTCATCAGTTAAACAGGAGGTTCAATGCATGCTGAGTTCAACCCTCCTTAAAGTTCATGTGCTGGATTTGATCACTGGATCAAAATTTGAGCAGTATGTCTGCTGTGGTGGGGCTCTGTGTGTGTGTGTGTGTGTGTGTGTGTGTGTGTGTGTGTGTGTGTGTGTGTGTGTGTGTGTGTGTACAACTAAAACCATGGCTGTGCAGTGTGTGCTACCGGGTGTTTAATTATTTAGTTGTGAAGGAAATAACAACAGGATCACATCTGTTTCTAAGAAAAATTGACAGAAAAAACCCCAAAAAACTTTATTATTTGCTGCACCCATCAGTTTAGAGATAGTAAAATATAGTATAATATAATGATCACCACAATATTAGAGAATAACTAGCTGCAATATTTACTCCTTGGTATTGCACCGTGTGGATTGTTTTTGTTGTGTGATTAAGCATGCTCTGTCGCTAACTCAACCTAGGATCTGTCTGACTTTTTTTTTTTTTTTTCCTGTCATGACCCAACTGTATGTGTAATGGTGAGTTCACACCAAGCGCGTTTCGAGCATCTAGCGTGGCACAGTTTGAATTGTTTTGAGCATTTGACGCTTTGAGCGCATCCAACGCTCCACGCAGACTGAACGCGCCAAAAGTGCACACGTGTCGAACTTAAAGCGTCAGATGTGTGTTTGACGCACATAACGTGTTCACTGTGACCGCACCGTTACTCAGTACAGTGGAGATGAGGGTATTTGTTTTGGGAACCTGAGCCATGCCTGGGATGTGAGTAATCTCCTCCAAGTCTATCAGGATTGAAAGTGACAGAAATGCATTTTACAGCCTCTTTAAGTTCTCTTTTATTAAACACTGGTTACTGTTTCTTTAGGTTCTGAAGTTCTTTTAACTCTTGAATATCACCCATTTCAAATTGTAGTAAAATCGACTAATAATGTAAAACCTTGCGCTATATTTTCCTATGAAGAAAATGCATCCAGTTTTAGAGTTCAGCAATGATCTTCATTCATATCTAATGCCACCAAAACCTCCGAAAACAACAGAGCTATGACCGGGTCCAGCAAGGGGGAGACACATTGCTCTGTTTTTTAAAAGATTTTAAACTCTGGGTGACCTATTTTAACGTTGAAGATTACCTCTGGAGTATACGCCTGACCTTTTCCAGGCCAGAATGCAGTCTTTTTTTTTTTTTTTGCAGGGTCATGCCTCGTCATTCCTCAGAAAAATAAAAAGTAATATGGTCTTTTTTTTTGGGCCTCTTTGCTGTGAAGTAACTACTAAAGCATATCAGAGAAGAAGAAATCATTGTCTTCTTTTAACTAATTTTATTCTGACTACCAGTTTTTTTATTATTATTATTTTTTTTTTAATGTACTAAACCTTTTCAATGAAAAGCACAAGTCATTTTTAATTCTCTGAGACTGGAATATGTTTTTTCCTCATCTTTATGTGACATTGGTTGACTGATAAGATTTTTTATTAAACCGAACCAAATTGAATGCAACTAGAAACAAGTCAGCGTTTAATGGTAACCATATTTAAATGTATCATTTTCCTAATTTTCAGAAACTGTGGCATATTGTGGGACATTGATGGCAGGCTGGCATGACCCTGGTTTTGTCCCCACCAGATTCTGCTATAATTACCACACACACCATCTCTACACACCACTGTAAACACACACACACACACACACACACTCTCCTACTCAAGCACTTGTGCAAATAATCCAGAAGGCCCTGCAAACAGAGGTTCATGCTTTATTAACTCTGCACTCTGATGCCAGGTGCGTCACGTCAGTCAAGTAATTCAGATATAATCTCAAGATCTCATTTTTGTAGAAGAAAACATCTTCTTTAGGTAAATGTTGCAACATTTAGAAAATAAAGATAAGTAGAAGATTAAGGACTGTTATAGCAACATCAGTATGTTTGTTCTGCTGAGAAAACATGGAAGATCAACTACTAATTGTGCATGTTTCAGTCACAGGTATTCATTTAATTGACTTGAAAGTGTGAGAGTCACTGCATTAGTAATGTATTTATCTGTCTTCATGGCTTAGAGCTCTCATCTCCGACCTCTAAGCCGGTGTTTTTTAACCTTGGTCTTCAGGGCGTTCTACCCTGCATGTTTCATATGTTTTCCCTGTTTAACACACCTGATCCGGATGCTTGCAGTTCAGCAAAAGCCTGTTAATTTTAATTCGGGTATGCTGAAGCTGGAAAACATCACAAACATGCAGGGCAGTGTACCTCGAGGACCAGGATTGGGACGTTTGCAGGTAACATTGAACAAATTGTCCAGATACCAGGTCTATGCAAAACCAGGAGACATTTTATTCCTGATGGTCTGTTGGTGTGAAATGTGATCCATTTAGCTACAATCTACAAATTTAATGATTTATTATCTATTCAGTATGAAATAAAGACATATGTTTGAGCCTAGAACACAGTCACATACGCCTATAATGTTATTTGTGGTCTGTACGCATAGAGTGAATATGACATGACATTGTTTTGCTTCTTCTGCAAGTATTTGGTATTCAGCGAACAGAGATTTTGTTTTTATGACTTTTATAACAAAATTATGCTTGGAACCCTTGGCAGAGTTTCCAAAATGAATGTGGTGTGTGATAATTTTTAGTCCATTAACTCACCATGAGCTTAAATTACCTTAAATTGCTTAAAGCAGCACGAGAGACAGGACTGCAAAGTAAGTGATACAGCAGTATCTCAAAAGTAAGACATCCGCAAAAATCGATCTGCTGCAGGGGGCAGACATAATGGAAGTAAGCAGTTAATATCTTCAAGAATAATGAAGGAAACTGATCCTGGAAATGTTTTCATCTCCTCAGTAGCTAAAGCACAGTTTTAGTACAAACCTTAAATTATAATTTTGTAGAATGAAGCATTAACGTTGCTGTTGTTAAGGATGCAAAACTAACTATGATAACTATGACTAACAACATGATTGAATTCTCAAATGTATGGAAACATTATTGAGTTGTGTCCGCACATCGATAAGAGCTCTGCAGCAATTTTAAAAGAGTCGAAATGTAAATGTATATATTTGCAATTCCACAGACCAAACTCAAATCCTGAGCCTTGTCCTGCAGAACAAACAGCCTTTTGTCTGTTGAACATTTTTACAGACAAAGGCTGTTTTTTTTTTTTGTTTTTTTTGTTTTTTTTTTTCAAATGTAAAATGTAATTTTGTGCAGTTTTGGCTTAACCGCTGCTCTAAATATGTTATCCTTTCAGCGAATTGCCGTTTATTGAGTCTACACTCCAGTTAATGATAAGTCAATTACTAAATTAGTTGACAATTACTGTCAGTAGTCGATTCATCGCAATTAATTTGATTAATTGTTTCAGCCCTACATCCTAGTAGGACACAGTAAGATACAAGTACAACTTGTTTTCATCAGTATATTTTAAATGTTTGTCTAAAGCGTTCGCTTGCATTCTGTATGGCTACAAAACAGAAAGACTGGGGAAAACATAACGATGCAGCATTTGAGGCCACAGTGTTAGAAAATGATCGTCATCCTCCTCACTGTTTGCTGTGGCTTCTGCAACCATTCAATATGTCTCAAACATATAAGGCAGAAGGAACATTCCCTGTGTTTGATTTGTATTCCTCAGAGAAAAGTTTATTATTCTGACAATTTGTTAAAAGTCCCATCCAGCTAAGCCGACAAATCCCCAGAAAACAAGGATCTTTGTCTCAGTCCCTGTTCTTAATAATTATTCCAAGGGTCCACTGCCAGTTATTACAAAGCCCTCTTTATGTCCCCTATGCAAAAAACAGAAGAAAATATATTTTGTAAAGTTTTAGTGTTTTCCTTTTTGAGACTTTTTGTTTTGATGAAATCCTACAGTTGAAAAGTTTGTCTTGTTGCTGTTTTATGACAATTGTAGATTTGTTGAGAAGGAAATGAAAATCTGACCCTTCAGTTTATAAAGGCAGTGTAAAAAGAAGAGATAAAGATGTGCGTGTAAAATAATTCGAGATTTCGCAAACAAAAGTCTTTTGATGCTCTCATTTTGGAATAGCAAATATTCAGGATGCTTGTTTTCAATGACTGGTATCTGCTCAACTCAGAGTATTTTAAACTAACAGGAGAAAACTGAAAATGACTTTACACTTGAACGAAATGATAATCTAAGATATTGCCAACTAAAGGTTAACTCTTTGACGATAAATTTGTTCACATTCTCTCTTTTTAAACCAGATGTTTGGACTAGATTCGAGTTAGAAGTCTCCTCACATTTCTTCAGATGCCACATCATCATGTTGCTCAATACTTTATGAATACCTATCTCATTCAGTGCAAAGTAAATCATCTGTGTGTGTGCGCGCGCATGTGTGTTCATGTGTGGAATAACTGACAAGAATGCAATTCCAAGAAATTCTCTACTTGGGTAAATATTTGGGTGGTGACTTTATCTCGCCTGATCATTTCTGAAAATGAAAGTTTCCTCAGAGGATCCCCTGACGGTTTCTGAAGTCAGTCCAATTCCCATAATTCCAAATGTACTCTCTCTCTCGAGAGAGAGTGGAGCGAAAGGTTACAGTGCTCCAGATCCGAGTCGCAATAATCGGATGCAGAAATTGTTGTGTACATAATCTTTGCACACAAAAAAACAAGGCTGAATGCAGTTTGTCCTCCCAAACTGTCACACTAAAGCAGCTGAAGCGTGAATTACAGAGAGGAAGTAGCTTCCAACATGCCCTGCTATTCCTAATACCGGTGACAGAAACTTTAATTATGACATTTCTGGCCAGAACAAATTATATACATATATATGAACAGTCTCTCTCCTGAACTCAGTCTTGTTAGAAGACCAAGTCAATTTGTCCTGAGAGCAGCCGAGCTCATGTGATCTCATGTTACACAGCATGATGTTGTTCTGTCTTGGCAGCCTTTGTGATCACTTCTGCAGAGCCATTTGACAAAATGTGCCATCTCAGACTCAGGAGAACTCAGAGATACAAACTTAGTAGACAAATCTGAAAGTAACAGGCCTTAACATGACTTTTTTTTTTTTTTTTCCCCTTTTGTGCCTCTGTGTTGGACTGACAACCTTTCCGTAATGGACTTCGACCAGTGGAGAAGATGTCTATGGAGAGAAAACAGGGAAAAATGTAACAAAAGTAGTAATCATCAACCTCATTCTGATTTAAGCCGTAACAACAAAAGTGACCACAAGCTCAAGCAAACTCCAGCAAATGTTACGTAAAAATGTTATGAGCTGTGAAGTCAAGAAACAGAAACGCACTTTGTGACGGTCTGAGTAGCAGCAGCAACTAGACAATTTCCTGTCCTCTTATTTCTATAAGCCATCAGTTTCACATTATGCCGGTTTTCACATTCTGTCATAAATTGCCATCATGAAAACATCAGTAATAGGTGTTTTGCTTTGATCAGTCAAACAGAAATAGATTGCACCTGTCTCCTCCAGAGAAACATTTTAATGTGTTGACTGAGGTGTGACCAGAGTTTCTTCGAACTTGTTGTGCCAGTCAGTGGAATGTAAATCAATATCAACGGATCGTGAGCAGTACAACTGAAGCTAAACGTAAAAGGCAAACTTCAGTTGTGTTTTCCTAATAGGGTATTTAATGAAGATTTCAGATTTTTCAGAGCGCTGGCACGAGGCAAAGCGCCAAACGGTGTGAGTTTCAATTATAAGAGACCACAGGGAAAGAATGCTTCACACAGTTTGTCTTTTGACTGGCAAGATAATGAATGACTCGATGGCGTAATGACAGTGACAGATGTGTGAAGCCCACAAAGTTACATGCAACTTTTAAATCATGAAACTGTCGAACCTAATGGACTTTACAAAACACATAACAACCCTAACAGCCCTAACCCTGTCTGACAGCGTCCAGGCAGGATGTGTTTACCGTTCTAGAAAATTTTGCTTTTAACGCTGAAATTATCTGGTTCAATTAACCAACACATTTTTTGCAAAGTTACAAAACCTACGATGCGAATATATTGTTTTTTCCTTCATGCAGCCATAGAAAAATAATGGACCTCTTGATCAAAATGCCAATAAAATAAGACAATTAAGAGCAGTGTCTTTAGTCATAATAAAGTTTTTTATGTTTTGCAGACACACTTTCAAATTTTAGATAAAATTTAGCATAAATCAAAACTCACAAAGAAAAGAAAGAAATGTGAGAAATAAAAGCAAAGTACCTCGTCAACAATTATTCTAATTCCAATATTATTGTTGAAAGCTTAACACTGGACACACAATATATCGTCCATAAACATTTGGAAACCATGAGGTAAATTAAAAGACGCACTTTGTAGCAGCTTTAATGGATACAAAGAATCAATGAAATTAGTTTCCGCAGCAGATCATCCCACTGATCATGGAGGTTAGTGGTGGTAAAACAAACAGTTCTGTGATGACCGAAATCTGTCTAATGTAGACAATGCAGAGCAAAAGGATGCTCAAACTAATCAGGGATCTCATAGGCCCAATTTTCAGGTTTTTGTAAAATGGAATGAAACATTAATTAGGATGAAAATGATCAAATAATTCTCTGTGAGCTCAACGTGGCAATAACACGAAGCCTTCTCTGAAGATTATATTTTTGTTACACTTGCCTTTTCATTGAATCACTTCTTAGGACTGGTTGTGTTGTCCAGAGAAAAATCTGAATATTTTTTTTTTCCTTGTTTGACACGCAGGAGCAGCGACAACACGAGTCGTTGATGCCTTCGCTTAGGAGCTTCTCGTCATTTATTTTCTTATTTCTTATTTTCATGAAAGTCAGCATTCTTGTCAAACTTTTAATGCATTCATAAAATCATTTAATAAATTATTACCTCTACTTGGTCAGGTTGCTGCAGCATGTTTCGTATATTTGTGTTGATATCATGAATCTAATAAGTCTACAGATTGATAGTGAATGCAAAGTTTTACAATGTAAAAAAAAAAAAAAAACACCTGGTAAAACCATCTGAGCACCTTTCTACAATTAGTGTGAGTTATGACACGAAGGATTCAACTGAGAAACAAAAGGAAAATATTTTAAGGGAAAAAAATGAAAATATGAAGACAGCTGTAATAATCTGGTCAGACAAGAATCTGAGCCTGTAAACTAATGCTTTATTAAACCACTTCTGTTTCAAGTAAAGCTTTTAGTCTGCATCCAACCTATAGTTGGATAAGGTGCCTGCATCCAACCTTTAGTTGGATGCAGGCACAAAAATTTTGAGAATTGAATAATAAAGTCCAGCTGTCCCAGAAGGATTCTCTTGACATTTGCTCATAGTTTGCAATTTAAAAAGGATCAATAGGATATTATTGTGCAAAGGTACAAACCAGGAAAAGGTAAAAAATAAAAAATAAAAAAAGGTATGTTAAATATAATTCGTCCAAAGATTATTTACAACCCTGCCAACTTTAAATTTACCATCATGTTTCCTCTGTGTGAATGTAAAATAACAGTAGAGAGGTCCAGCCAGAGTTGTAACTTTAATCCAATAGAATCTGAAGGAGGGAGCTAAAAGTCAGGCTGATGGTCAGGAGATCTTCCAGCCTCTAAGACTCGGAGCTCCTCATCATAGATAAATGATCAAAAACTCGATGCTCTCTTTACATTGTTTGAGAGAAGCCTGTTTCTTTCTTTACCGGAAACAATCTCAGCTGATTAAAAGTAATCATGAAATGAAATCAGACAGGTGTGTAAATAATTTTGAGCTTAACCGTACTCAGCACCAACAACCGGTGAAACAAAATTGTGCAACACTGATATTATTATAATGAAACCTTTCTCTACAAAATGGAAACTGATCAGATAGTCTGCCAAAAGCCCTATAGTAACACCTGAGGGAGCTGCATAAGTTTCTGGTTAATTGCTGAGTTCTGCATCAGTATTCTCTATGGACTTAGAGTTGGGAGACAGAAGCCTTTTCTTCTCAAATAAAAAAAACAAAAAAAAAAAAAACAACTAAGCATAGCTAAAATCTCCCAGAACCTTGTGAGAGAGTCTGTTATGTTGTGATGGGACCAAACTGGAACTTTTAGCCACAAAAAGTCCACACTGAACTAGACTTTCTATGATGATGTAATTATTAAGAGTTCAAAACATTCGACTCATAACTTCCATGTGTCCACTAAAAACCTGAACACAAAGACGTGATTTATGTTCATGCATCCAAACCAACAAAAGAACTCAATACTTTGCTCAAGTATCAGGAATTCATATCCCTAAAAAAAGCCAATGCCAGAAACTGCCTGTAGTAAATAAGCTTCACCTGTGTGTAATTTAGCCTCAGTGGAAATCCATCTGTTCTGTAAGGAACATCAGTGTTCATTAGAGAACATTAGTGAACGATCAGCACAGTGAAGACCTGTGAGAGCTCCTGACAAGCAAGCGATGAAGTTGTGTGGAGGTCTATAAAATAATATCCAAAAAATCCAAACTGTTACTGTCAACAGCTCATTTAATCAGCCAAACATAAAGAGCACGACATAGCAAGATGTAATTATGTAGCTACATTCAGTGACATATCTCTGATCATTCAATCAGAAATCATGAAATGGTTCAGATCAAAGTGTTGGGATAGTTCTAGACCCTCATCAAATTAAGAATTTGTGGCAAGGCTCGTAAATTGCTGCTCATGATCTGAGTTTGAGCTATTTTGCAAAGATGAATTGTCAGACGGTTTGAATGCCCTCGTGAGGTACTGTGAAATGACAGAGTGTTTTAATGATACCTCTCTGCTGAACTGAGCTGTTCAGCAAAGAACAACATCTCTAGAAGTGGATTTGAAGGTTTGAGAAGAGTTGCCAGTTCACACTCAGTGCATATGCTCACGTATGTACTCCACTTGCTCCTGAAATGCAGGTTTGAATACATATCACAAAACTTTGTTATATGCAGTAAGATTATAACTTTCATATTTATGTAATCAAAAGCAAGGACGACGATCGTTTCAGTCCACAATTATGTCTTTACGGGTGGAAGATGATGTTTTTTTTTTTTGTTTTCCCTTCAGGTTTTAGTGCAGCTAAGCACCTGCCTACATTGGGATCTGAACCCTGTACCTGATATTTTAAGACTGCTCCACACAACACGCTGGCATCTTACCACTCACCTACGTGTATACTTTAATAAGCCGAGCTTGCTTCCATGAATTCCTCCAACGCTTTGTTGGCAGCAGAGCAGAACATTTTCTTCCTTTTGTGGGTGGTGCAGATGCAGCCAAGCAACATCCTCCATTATCCGCCATGACGACTGAAAACGCTTTTCTTCACTGAGATCACCGTCCTTTATGCTCGCACGGGAAGCTGTTCTGAAGTGATGTCAATAGGCAATCCGCTCAAGGTCTCACCTTAATTTTTTTTAAGATGATCAGCGCTAAAAAAACAACAACAAAAAAAAAACAACAAAACAACAACCAAAAAAGTGTTATAGTGAATCCATGTAAAGACAAAGTATAATAAATAGAGTTGAAAAGCTGCTTTGTGCTTTAGTGGATGTGTTTTTCTCTAGAAGCATATTTCTGTTTCTGCTTTCAATAACAGCTATTTTTTTTTCTATGAAAGGTTGTTCTGGATCACTTGTGCTGAGAGAATTAATTTATTCATCCTGACAGATTCAGGTGTACAAGGATGGTGCAGCAGAAGACAGAAACAGATGCTTAATCAATGTGTAATGAACACAAGGTCAGAGTGTCACAGGATATGCAAAATTTGCATTACATGAGTAAAGTGAAAGCTTTTATTTAATGACTCGCTTTAGAGTTTCACTGTTGTTGTCTGCGGCTTTGCATCACATACCTTTTATGCGTGCAAAAGAGGGCAAACCCTGTTTTTTGTTTGTTTTGCTTTGCTATTTTTCTATTCAACTAAAACCCTTTGGAAACCAGAGTGCTAAACTTTGTGGAAGGTTAAAATTTGCAGGAATGATTTAGCATTTCTTTAGTTTGTGAAGAGTACAGAAAAACAACTGTGCTTGAATATTTATTTTATTTGTATTTATATCTTTTTTTGCTTTTTCATGCAGAATGTTTCCATTCAGAATCAATGACATTAAATCAAACAACTTTGAAGCCAGTTTGGCAGCATGCTTTAGGCCTGGGTGTCCAGCATCGAGGATCAATGTCCTGCCTTCCCTTAAAGTGTCTCTGCTGCAACACAGCTGGTTCAAATGGCTCAGCTGCATCCTCATCTTGTCACAGTGTTTTTCAGGGGACTGCCAATCAACCATCATTTTATTTAAGTGCTGAACCAGAAAAAAAAAATTAAAAAAATAAAAAATAAAACATACAGGACTTTGGCCCCTGAGGACTGACTTTGAACACCATTGGCTTCAAGTTATTGTCATTTTGGAAGATCTATTTGTTCCCAGGCTTTACATTTCTTGAAGTTTTTTCAAACCTTCCAGATAATGTTCTTTCCTCATGATGCCATCTGCTTCATGAATTATCTTTGCAGTGTTAAAATTCAAGCACATGTAGGAGGCTCCTGATTTGGTTGCATTTTAGTTATATTTTGTCTTCTTTTTTTAATGTTCCTTTATGTGGCTTCTTCATCTCTGAGTGGCCTTTCAGGCCATGTTGGTAGATGATGGATGTCGGACACTCATTCAAGTTTCACTTTCGATTTTTTAAAACATCCTTTTAACACCACTATTCATTTAAAGTTAGGAAAAAACGTAAATTTCAAACTTACTTTGGGAAATGACTTTTACATTACATTATTATTATTCTACCTGAGATAATAAAATTTACCCTTGTGAATTTTACTTGAAATAAAATTCGCGTAGGATATATTTTAAATCAAGTGTTGACCTCATGTATGTCCTCAACTATGCCATCAAAAAAAAAAAAACTTAAATATTAACTTTTAACCTATCCTAATCCATCATTGGTTTCCCAAATTAGTCAAAGGCATTTCAGTTTTAGTGAATGTAATCTTCTGACTTTGAAGATAATAAAGCATAAACATTTGTATTTATTACTCTATGTTTTAGCAAAAAGAAATCCATTTGAAATGGGCTGTGTAAATATTAAAATTAGCCTGAGACATCTGGCCATCTACCAAATGACTGCTGTTATTTTTGCCAAAGGAGGCAAGGGAAGGACGTTGTTACTGTTTATTGGTCCTTTTTGTGTCTCCTGTAATTGTCATGAATCTGGGTTGAGGTTGTGAGGTGGGTTTTCTCTCTGCTTTGGAGCTGCATGTCTCAGCTGGCGGGTGGAGTTCAGCAGGTGGACGCTCGCACAACCGTTACTCATCTGGAGAGCAGGAGAGTAAAAGAAGCTGGCTGCCATACATTCACTGCCTGAGTTTTAACCTTAGTGGTAAGCCAAGCCCTCTGTCTTTCCTACTGCTTCCCACTGTTTCTCTGAGACTTTCTCTATTTCTCTCTTTGTGCTTTTTTTTTTTTTTTTTCAAAGGTAACCTCAGTGCTGTTTCTTGACTTGCTACCTAAGCTCTCCCAGGACCTCCTCATTCAAAATTCACTTAAGCAATCACCTGCACTTCTGGCAACCTCCACGCTCCTTTCCCTCCCCGTGTTCCTCCTGCGAGCCAACTTTTCTGCCATCCATCGCTCACCCCGTCTCAAGTCTCATGCATCACCTGCTAGTTCTCACATCCAAGCCTCCTGTGCTCTTTTTCATCTCCATTGAACCTCTGGCTAATATCGCCACGCAAACCAACAACAACGGATTCCGCTCACTCCTCCCCGGCATACTTCACCTTCATCAATCAGTAATCGCCTTCATCTCCACACCTTATTCACCTTCGTCGCTCCGCTCACCTCTTGCCTTCTGCTCACAACGTCCCGGCAGAACTGGACCAGCAGCCGTTCATTACTCGTCTCATTGTGAGAGAAACATTTTAAATGTTTTTGCCTCCTGAGACTACTCAACAGGTGGGTCAGGAAATTACCAAAAATGCGTGTCTGTACAAATCTCGGAAATCAAGATGTAAACATTTAAAAATAAAAAATAAAAACATTTTAATGGGGTGTCCTAACTTTTTTTTTTTTTTCAAATGATTGTAGATTTTTCTTACATGTACTTCATCATGTAACTACTAATGTATTTATTTATTTATTTTTTTTTTTTTAAAGCCAGACCCACATTGCCAGTTTTCAAGATTTAGTTCACCTTTTGGTTTACAAGAGTTTCAAACTCAGTGATATTCAATTCAAATTCACAAACACTTTACTGATCCCAATGAGAAGTTAAATGTTGCTGTAACTAATATTAATTAAAAAAATGCTCAAATATTTATCCTAAATGCTGATGACTGTGGGCAGGAAGGACCTCTTGTAGCAGTCTGTATCACGGGCGATTTGAAGAAGCCTCTGACTGTCTCATAAAATTTGGCCTAGACACTTTACAGTCGATTTTAGCTGATAATGAAGATATAGTTAAATATTACCAGTATTTGCGCTTGCTTTTTATTATGTGTTTAATACAGCTTCCCTGTCATTCAAATTTACTCTATTTTTTACCCAAAGCTTAATTTACAGCCTAATTAGCTTTCATTTCTTTTAATGGATTACTTGATGTGTAAATTTGATGTGAATGGGCTAATTAGTGGTATTTAAACTGAGCAAAACATTGACATGTTGAATTATTTTACCACGTACACCTTACAACAATCTCATTAAAAAGGTTTGATTATTCAGCACACATCTAATGATCACAATCAAATCAGAATTTATTTATTTTTTATTTATCTGCCTGCTGTTTGTGTCGTAGTTCTTTAACATAAAAAATTAAAAGAAAAATACTATCTTATGTTTAATTTTGGAAATTTGATGTAAAATAAAAAACTCACCAAAAAGAAACTGAACATTTTCTTCAGAAAATCCTCAACCA
>NW_015114398.1:36169-39444 GCF_001443285.1 Poecilia latipinna | reverse complement strand
CTCAACCAAGATTTAAATCTAATAAGACATTTGGCTGTGAGGTATCAGTTTAAACCTCTGCAGTTCCTCTCTTAGTTTAAATCCTTTTTTGTTTGTTTGTTTTTTTAATCAGGGTGAGTTCTGCCCATCTTCAAGGTACTCTGAAGTGGTATAGAAAAGACAGAAGCTAGTTGAAACATGGCAATTTTGATTTCATGCTAAGCAAAAACCCTCAGTATATTTCAATCTTCTTTTATTGTGCCCATTTTACCATTCATTAGAACACAGCAGAGCTAAACGCCAGAGTGCAGAGCACCTTTTACTTCGAGACCTTGAGGAGCTCGGTGGGTCGGAGTCCAAGAGCAGATTCTATCTTTTGCCTTGGAGATGACAGAAGAGAGAAAATGAGCCTTCATGGGCAGAATGAGGCGGAAATTGAGGAACACAATGAATGTCCTTGAGACAAGTGAGCTCTGCACCAATTTACTTACTGTTCAGAGGAGAACATCAACAACCGACGTGTTCCTTAGCAACTGACCATTCATTGCATGTATGTGTGTGTGTGTGTTACTGCACTCATTGTTTCTTTTCCTTTAATGTGTATTTCTATCTGCTACTCATTTATGATTCTTTGTGATGCTATTATATTTATAAAAAGTGACAGATAATCAAATATACAGTATACGTGTCGGTACTAGAGAAGTAATGTGCACCCACACTTGTCAATTTTGATTATTTTTTAAATTTCTGTTCAATAGTCTAGATGTTTATTTAGATTATTTCATCACTATACAGGCTGTTCTTCAATTATTCTAGCCTTTGTTCTCTTATTACTGGTTGCCAGCGTGCTTTGTTAGTACATAAACAATATGTGTTTTCTATATGAAAACTTAGGTAAACTAGAAAGTAAGACTTTTTTTTTCTTCGCTCAATGTACAAGATGACATCTTTGTTGTTGTTGTTGTTGCTTAAGTTAAAAGGAAAGAAAGATAGTCTCCTTAAAGAGATTATTAACCCTTTCATGCATAGTGGTCACTGCAGTGGACAGCTGTCTAAAACCCATCTTCTTGTGCTTCTTGTGGATTTTTATGTCATAAATGCACACAGACCACTGAAGTGGACACTAATGCATCAAAAAATGCACCATCAACTACTGGCCATCAGCTGCAAATGCAAGAAATTAGTTTTGTTAAATCCAATATGGCCGACAGACAAAAAAGCAGGCCGACCGACCCGGTCCCTCCTTCTACTGTAGACGACTCTTGCAGGTAAAAAAAAAAATATTATGACATCAGATAACCCCTAAAGAACAATACTACTGATGTATATTTCAAATAACAACTTTGTATTTGGAGAAAATTACAATTGATCACCTAAAAAAAAATTAAATAAAATAAAAAAATTACAAAAAAAAATGTCCTACAATATTTTAGTGCCTTAAGAAAAAAAAAAAACATTTTGAAAACAAAAAAATCCTGACACAAAGGATCATCATTCTTGCATGAAAGGGTTAAGGAGAGAACCAGATCATCACACTGACTGATAGGGAGTGTAAAGTTATATTTTGTAGACATACTCAGCCCTATTCTGCTGCTGGTTCTGCCTGTTGAAAGACAGCTGCTTGTTTCCATGTGCTTGATTAGGATAAGAGTTTGCTGCAAAGTTAATGACTCAACATAACTGGCCTTCTCTGGAAAGAAGGTCTTTTACCAGGTGGTACAATAAGCTAAATAGGACTGCATTGTTTTATACTGAGTAATTGAGTGTTAGACCGTATATTATTGGTTTGTATTCGTTCAATCCTGTTATAAGTATAAAAACGTACAACACTTTGGCTTTGGATACTGAAAACCTAAAGAAATCATTCTGAAGTCTCAAATTACATTTCCTCATGTTTAGACCAACTCAATTCACGTTTCGATATGTGAGCATGACAGGATAACGGATGGTGGGAAAGCAGCTTAACCAAAAGTTTCTGGTAGCAAAACACCTTAAAAAACAAGAAATAAAATCCCAAATCCAAAACTAAACACAGAGGGGAGACACTTCCTCGACTGTACAATGAGTCATCACCCTTGACAAGACTCATTTACCCCAGAGATTACTTCATCTAATTATTTTCTCTTCTGGCTTCATCACTAAACTTGAACTGTAATTAAAAGTTATTATGTGATTTAATGTAGTTTAAGTCTCTACGGGAAATTGAGATCATAGTTAAAGAAATTAAACCCTTTCATCACCCATGTCAAGTTAGACTCTTTTCGGGGGAAACAGCTTCCTCTCTAATACACATACAACAGCTGGTATTGGAAACACATTATAAATCTGTCTGCACTCCTCTTTCAAGAAGCTGTCATCTTCACTCTTTGATTTAAACTTTAAAGGCGCACCAGCAGGGAATTAAAGTTTTACATACAGACAATTATCAGGCGTCCTTTTTACCGGCTCATCAATTATCACCCGTATGCACTGAGAGGAATACATGCGGTTTTATAGGAAGTGCTGAAATAAAAGCTGTTAACTCCACAGGTGACAAGGGAGGAAGACTACTGCTCATTCTTGCCTAATCTGACAGATTTTGTTTTTTCTTTTTTTTACATTTTTTTTTCTTCCACGTTTTTAAACTCAGTTTAACAGAATCACGTCATAAGTGAAACCCCATCACCCAGCAGGCCTACAACAAAGGAAAAGGCAAACCAAAGAAAATGGGAGAACCATTACTGTAACCTTTGCGTCTGAGATGATGAACCCTGATAAGTCAAAGAATTAAATTTCACATCTGGTCAGAGTTACTGAAACTAACTCTGTGAGCGAGCAATAAGAAAGTTATTAATAATAATAGAGCGGTTATTCTACAGGGAAATATTGTCAGAGCTCCATTAATACACCTCAGATCTCAATTTTAATCCATTTGTGCCACAGAAATATGGGAGTGTGCCATTGCAGGCCATGATCTTTAATTAAAGGAGTCAATGAGTTAATGTTATTAAACTTTATTTCGAGTGCTTACATTATTTATCTAGCTTAGCAGTTCATTGGTGGATAAAACACTAGATCCTCTGTCTCAGTTTTATTAAGATTAAGTTTCACAAAAATGCAGAACGAAAAAAAATGGAATAAAACAATAGGTGGGAAATAGATTAAATGTATTAAAATTTGTTTTTGGAAAGTATTTTTCATCTCAGTGAATTTATGCACCACACACCTTTTATGTAAAAAAAAAAAAAAAAAAAAAAAAAAATTTTAAAAAATCTCCTTCCTTTGGCAGAATGTTTAAAAAAAAATAATGTGGTTTT